>NW_006203134.1:54054-59435 GCF_000334495.1 Tupaia belangeri chinensis | reverse complement strand
CCCTATAGCAAAAATCTCTCCAAAAAAAAAAAAAAAGAAAGAAAAAGAAAAGAAAATTCAGAATGAACTAGTCACATTTTACAACAATTAAATGTCTATTCATTCTCCACTGGCTTTAATGGCTCTCTACACATCAGATTTCTAACACATGGTTTAAACCTGCATTGTGTGCGTTGCAATATTTGGGTTCTTTTCTAAGCCTTCAGTTACTTGATAGGCTCTGGTAGTGACTTAATCATTTTTACATTTTCTCAAGAGTCACATCAGGCCAAAATACTCCTGAACTTCAGTCTCCTATAGCCATTGGCCTCCTAAGCATTTCTCTGCTAAACTATACTCATCCCACTCTCCCCACTCTCTTGAGCTCTTACTCCTGTTGGCCTCTTAGCTCAATAGATGAAAAGTCCCTATTGAAGAAGGGCACACGGGTTTTGTATGCTGGTAATTAAGTTCATTAGCAAATCAGTTTAATGGGGGGGGGTGGAGGCATAGAAAGCAACCATGGATACCAGAGGCAATGTGGGAGGAGGGTGAGACATGGCAGAGGGTGAGGGATAAGGAATCAAGGATGGCAAAACAAAAAACAAAGTATACAAGACATAAGAATTGAAAAACTATTTGCTGAAAACATGTATGTTGATGTGCTTGATTGAGCCAATACACAGTGCATTTTGGATGGAAAAAATAAAAATTAAAAATTAAAAAAATAAGTAAATAAATAAAATAATAATAAAAGATTCATGAAAATCAATGATAACGAGTTTCCATAATTTATGGGAAACAGCAAAAGCAATCATAAGGGAAGTTCATAGCAATTAGTGTGCATAAGAAAAAAGATGTAGAGATGGCAAATAGACAACCTAACCTCATGTCTCAGGGAACTGGAAAAACAAAACAAAACAATACAAAAATTTCCAAGATTGAGAAATAATAAAGATTTGAGAAGAAATAAATGAAAAATAGAGAATAAACCATGAAAAAATAAATAAATAAATGACACCAAAACCTGGTTCTTTAAGAAAATAAGCAAAATTAACAAACCTTTAGTTAGCCTAACTAAGAAGAGAGAAAGGAACTGATAAATCAAATTCTCAAAGAAATAGGCAATATACAACATACATAATGGAAATACAAAACATCATTAGAGAACACTATATGCCAACGAACACAAAACCTGGATGAGATGGACAAGTTCCTGTATACATATAATCTACCAAGATTGAATCAGGATGGAATAGAAAGTCTGAATACACCCACAACTATCATTGAGATTGATTGAATCAGTATTAAATAACCTCCCAACAAAGAAAAGTCTAGGCCCAAGAAAGAGAAGTTCAGGTCCTAATGTCTTAATTTTTAAATACTACAAAATTATAAAGGAGAGTTAATTCATATTCTACTCATGTTATTTCTTAAGATCCAAAAGAGAGGAACTCACCCAAATTCATTTTATAAATCTTCCATCATCCTCATTCCCAAAACAGATTAGAACATGAAAAGAAAGAAAAGCTACACACCAGTATTTCTGATGAATATAGATGCAAAAATTCTCAACAAGATACTAGCAAATCATATCCAACAACATATAAAAAATATCATACATCACGACCAGGTAGGTTTTACTCAAGGGATGCAAGTGTCAATCAAAATATGCAATACTATAAATGTAATACACTATATTAACAGAAAGAAAATAAAGACGATATGATCATTTCAATTGATGCAGAAGCATTTTTAAAATATGACATCCTTCATGATTAAGACTCTCAGCCTAATTGGCATAGAAGAGCCAGTCCACAACCTAATAAAAATTATTTACAAAAAAAAAATCATCCTGAATGGAGAAAAGCTAAGTGTTTTTCCACTGAAAACTGGTACACTCCACTCCTTTTCAACATAGTGCTGGAAGTCCTCGCCAAAGTAATCAGAAAAAAAAATAAAATAAAAGGCATTCGAATATGAAAAGAAGAGGTTAAATTATCTCTATTTGCAGATTACATGATTGTATATTCATAGAAGATTAAATGGAATCCATGAAAAAAATTCTGGAAGTAATAAAGGAATGCAGTAAAGATACAGGATACAAAATCAACATTCAAAAAGCTAAATTATTTCAGTACCAGCAGTTAGTGTAATGGCTATGTCGCTGAACTCCCATGTAGTTCACCATGGTTCGAGTCCCAGATCCAGTGGCTTAAACTCACGCCAGGCATGTGTGCATGCATTCTCAAGATCCCAAGAGGAGAATGGAAGAGAAGGGATTGCGGCATGGACATCCCACCTGGAGGGTGATTTCTCACTTTCTGTCTCTCTATCTCTCTCTGTCTTTCTGGCAAGCGCACGCACTCTGTAGTGAAAATCCTCTCAAAAAAAAAAAATCTAGGTCATTTCAATAGATGAACAAGAAGCAGACTGAGATAGAACTGAGGAAAGTAATCACATTTACCATAGCCACAACAAGTATAAGATACATAGGAATAAAGCTAACCAAAGAAGTCAAAGACCTCTATCAGATCAACTTGGAAAAATCTTTAAAAAGAAATTCAAATGACACAAAAAAGTGGAAGGACATCCCATGTTCCTGGATTGGAAGAATTAATATAATAGAAATGACAATTCTACCCAAGTTAATCTACATATTTAATGCAATGTGAATCAAATTACCAGAAAAATTCTTCGGATTTAAAAAAGAGGATCTCAGAATTTGTCTGGAATCATAAAAGACCCCATATTGACAAAGTTGTCCTACTCAAGAAGAGTGGAGTAGGAGGCATCTCACTCCCTGACTCCAAAATATATTACCAAGTTGTGAAAATCAAAACATGATGGTATTGGCACAAAAACAGAAATGTAGACTAATGGAACAGAATAGAGACTCAACAAATAAACCCCAAAACATACACTAACTCATTTTTGACAAAGGATGTCAGTCAATCAAGTGGGAAAAGGGAAAGCTGTTAAGCAAATGGTGCTAGAAAAACTTGGTCTCCTGCAGAAAGATGAATCTGAACTCCTACCTTTCAGCATTAACAAAAATCAACTCAAAGTGGATCAAAGATCTAAACCTAACTGCAAATTATAAATCTACTGGTGGAAAACTCTGCAGAAACTCTACGTGATAGTGGGGTAAGCAAAGACTTCTTAAATAAAGCTCCCAAAGCACAGTAAATAATCCCAATAGACAAGTGAGATGACATCAGATTAAGAAGTTTCTGCACAGCAAAAGACACAGTAATTAATGTGAATCAACCACCTTCAGAATGGGAGAATATTTTTGTAAACTATTCCTCAGATAAGCGACAGATAACCAGAATACACAGGGAACTCAAGCAGCTTATGAAAAAAAATAAAAATAAAAAAGGAAGGAAGAAAGGAAGAGAAAAAAAAAGATTAACCTAATTAAAAGATGGGAAAATGAACTGAAAAAATAACTCTCTAAGGAAGACAAACAAACAGCCAAAAAGCATATGAATAAATACTCAACATCCCTCATCATATGGAGGATGCAGATCAAAACCACAATGAGATCCCACCCACCTAAACCCACTCAGAATGAATAAGATTTTTAAAAAAAATTATCAGTGCTGGTGGGGCTGTGGCAAAAAGGGAACTCTCCTACACTGTTTGTGGGAAGGTAAATTGGTCCAACAATTGTGGAGAAAAATAAGCATATTAATCAGAGATCTAAAGATAGAACTACTATATGATCCAGAAACCCATTTCTGGATATCTACACAAATGAGAGGAGAACACTGTTAGAAAAAGGACTTGCACATCTATGCTTGTTACAACTATTCACGATTGCTAGAACATGGAAACAACCCAAATGTTCACAAACAGAATGGATTGAAAAAGTGTGGTACATATACTCCACAGTACACTATTCAGCCATAAAAAAACAAGATCCTGGTTTTCATACAGTGGACAAATATGGAAGGCTTGTTGCTAAGTGAAGCAATCCATGTTATGAAGGAGAGACATGGATGTCTCCAGTTAATATATACTGGCTATCCACACTCTATAGCAGAAACTGAAAGATTAGAGGATATATAAACATGGAAAATTTTATGAATAGAGAGGCAAGACATAAATGGAACACAGAAATGGATCATTATGTGTTGACATAATGTGTATAGTATCAAAGAAGAAAACCTGGATAATATGGACAATTTCCTGGATACATACAATCTACCAAGATTGACACAGAAGGAAATAGAAAGCCTGAATAGACCTATAACAAGCAATGAGACTGAATCAGTAATAAATAACCTCTCAACAAAGGTAAGTCCAGGTCCCAGTGATTTCACTGTTAAATGTTACAAAACTTTTAAAGAAGAGGTAACCCTCATTCTACTACACTGTTTCTAGAGATCCAAAAGGAAGGAACCCTTTGAAATTTATTCTATGAAGCCTCCATTACCCTCATTCCGAAAATGGATAAGGATACGACAAAAAGGGAAACTGTAGACCTATATCGCTGATGAAAATAGATGAAAAAAATCCAAGAATATACTTGCTAACCATATTCAACAGCATATAAAAAAGATTATTCATCACGACCAGGTAGGTTTTATTCCAAGGATGCTAGGGTGGTTCAACATATGCAAAACCATAAATGTAATACACCACATCAACTGAAAGAAATATAAAAATCACATGATCATTTTTATTGATGCAGAAAAAGATTTGACAAAATACAAAATTGCTTTATGATGAAGACTCTCAGGAAAATTGGCATAAAAGGTTCATTTCACAGTATAATAAAAGCCATCTATGAAAAACATATAGCTAATATTCTACTGAATGGAGAAAAGCTGAAAGGTTTTCCATTAAAATCTGGTACAAGACAAGGCTGCCTACTTTCTCCACTCTAACTCAATATAGTACTGGAAGTCCAATACAATCAGACAAGAGAAGGAAATAAATAAAATAAAAGGCATTCAAATAGAAAAAGAAGATATGAAATTATCTCTACTTGCAGATTACATGATTGTATACATAGAAGACCCAATTATATCCATGAGAAAACTTCTCAAAGTAATAAATGCATATAGTAAAGTGGTAGGATACAAAATTAACCTAAAAAATCTATAGTTTTTTGATAAACGAACACCGAGCAGACAGGGACAGAACAGAAGAAAATAATCCCATTTACTATAGCCGCAAGAATTATAAGATACCTAGGAGTAAAACTAACCATGGAAGTCAAAAACTTCTACAAGGAAAACTATGTAACCATTAAAAAGGAAATTGAAAAAGACACTAAAAAACGAAAAGGCATCCCATGTTTCTGAACTGGCAGAATTAATGTAATCAAAATGACAATCCTACCCAAATTAATCTACATGTTTAATGTAATTCCTATAAAATTACAAAAGACA
>NW_006203134.1:53048-54023 GCF_000334495.1 Tupaia belangeri chinensis | reverse complement strand
TGCACAGGGAGGCGACGCGGGTGAACAGGAATCAGACTAAGCCCTCATGCCCTTAGCATGTTCTTAGCTGGCTACAGCCAGAGTAAACTCCAGACTGCAGCCCTGATGGCCAGAAGTCATGTGTATTTATTATGGAAGGAGTTTTACAGCAGTGGGATGGGTGAGGGGAAATAAGTGAAACATTTTGCTCTAAAAGGTAAGGCATTCAAAATATAGGAACAATAATCATAAAACATGACGTCTGTTTTGTTTAGGTATAAACAGTCATAATTTTTAGAACGAGGAAGTCCATTTTTGGGGTGCATCTTCTTCTTAGATCTCCAGGGAGGGTCTTCAGATGAGAGGGTCTCCAGGAATTTTCAGTCCCAGACCAGCTTGATTACTTTAGTCCCAGATTGGCTTGAGAATTTTGAGCCTCAGGTCAGCTTTTGAGAACTTCAGCTTCAGGCTAGGGTGGCAGTAATTACAAGAGCCTAGAAATAAATTCTGTCTGGTTTAGTAAAGACAAGGTTAGTATATACTAAAGTGAAATACTTATGTTATCTCTGGGGTAGTCTACAGCTAAGAGGGTGAGTCTACATAGGAAAGGAATGTGGTCTTGTGAGTAACTAAAGGTTACTGTGTACTTGGGACCCTCTATATGCTGCTAATGACTGTGGCTTGGGGAATGGCAATCTTCCCTTGTCCTGAAAGTAAGGGTGGCTTATGGTCTTTGGGGTAACTGCATCTCGTGGATGAGTCCCTGAGCCCCTTCTGGCTACTGAGATCCTTCGCCCATTAGTAATCCCCAGTAGAAGCGAATGTAGCATTCTTTATTGACATTTTCCAGGAGGGTGGGATGAGTCTAATAGGAGTACCTCTTGTTCGCAGCCGCCGCCCTACCCAGCTGCCGCCTTATGCAGCTGCTGCCTTAGTGGATCTGCATTTTTTCAGGATTATTGTAAAAGTTATAGTAAGGCTGGGGGTGCCTTTATG
>NW_006203134.1:40621-48336 GCF_000334495.1 Tupaia belangeri chinensis | reverse complement strand
TCTTCAGGGTTTCATGGAGAGCTGGCCTGGTGCTGGCAAATTCTTTCAGGTTTTGTTTGTCTGAGAAGATTTTAATCTTTTTTTCCCATATGAAGGATAATCTTGCAGGATACAATTATCTTGGTTGAAGTTGTTTCTCTCTTAACACTTTCAATACATCTTCCCATTCTTTCCTTGCTTGCATTGTTTCCATTGAGAAGTCCGGTGTTAGCCTGATGGGGTGACCTTTGTAAGTCCCTTGTCGTTTCTCTCTTGCCAGTTTTAGTATCTTATCTTTATCTGTGGTCTTAGCCAGTCTGACTATAATATGCCTTGGGGAAGATCTTCTTGGGTTGATTCTATTTGGTGTCCTTTGTATTTCTTGGGTCTGGTTGTTTGAGTGCCTCTCTATGCTTGGGAAATTTTCTTCCAAGATTTCATGGAATAGGTTTTCCATGCTCTTATTAGTTTCTTCCTCTTCTGGGATACCAATTATTTGGATGTTAGGACGTCTAATGGAATCTAGTAATTCTCATATGTTATCTTCATTTTTTTTATTGTTATTTTCTCTATCTTTTTGGTGGTTTTCTGTAGGTCAGAAGTTTTATCTTCTACATCAGAGATTCGACCTTCAGCATGGTCTAATTGACTTTTAATACTTTCGAGAGAGTTTTTGATTTCTTGTATTACAGACTTCACCTCTAATAGTTCTGTCTTATTCTTCCTTAGCATTTCTTCCTTCATATCATTGAAGGACTTTCTCATCTCCTGTAGTTCATTGTCTCTTTTCTGTTCCAGCTCATAGTATTTGTTCAACATGAATATTCTAAACTCTATCTCGGACATTTTGGTAACATCCTCTACTTTTTCAAGAAAAGGAAAGGAGTTACTGTGTTCCTTTGATGGAGACATATTTCCTGCTTTATTCAGGCCTGAGGTTCTTCTACTTCTAATCATTGGGAGATGTGTTCCCTTTGAAAAACCTTTTACGAGAATGCTTCTTCGAATAGGAACAAGTGTATTTCCTTTCTGATGTGGAATGGGGACAGCGAAAGTCTCTCTTCAATTGTGTTTAGAAATGTAATCCAAGAAAAAGTATTCTCTTCAGGTGTACAAAGAAATGTATCTCCTTCTTCGCAGGAGGTTCAGTGAAAGGGAGGATTCCAGAGAGTCTTAAAATGCTAGAAAGTTTCAGAATTGTAATTCTAGACCTATCTAGACAGCCAGCGATGGTGTAGATAAAGGAAGCGAGAACAGAATAAGTGGGAAGAAAATAATACGTAGAATAAAGAAATAGTCGTGAACTGTGCGATTTCGCCAGGGGTCAAAAGATGGGAGCGTGGTGTGGTAGGATTGAGGGCGTTCCTATGTGTTAATCAGAAGAGAGAAATTTACAAATGAAAGACATGGGTAAGGGGACAGAAAAAGAAAGAAAGAAAAAAAAGACAGTGTACCTGGCTGAAAGAGGGGTGTCTGGCTTGGGGGTCCCGGGGTCTGAAGCTACGGGGGGCAGTCCTCCCTCGAAGTTCCTGGCCCAGGGGTCGAAAGATGGGAGTGTGGTGTGGTGTGTGGTAGGATTGAGGGCATACCTGGCTGAAAGAGGGGTGTCTGGCTTGGGGGTCCCAGGTCTGAAGCTATGAGGGGCAGTCCTCCCTCGAAGTTCCTGGCCCAGCTCCTGAAACTATTTTTTTAATTAATTGATTTATAGCCATCTCCTAAGTATCATCACAGCATAAAAAATGTGGTTTCCCATCTAGAATATACTTGTGGTTTAATCATGAATGTTGTTGCTTAAAGCCTGGAAACAGGTTAGTATTTTGTTTAAATAGTAGGTACATGAACCTATCGACAGCTCAAGACAGAACAAAAACTCTTAAAACCAGACAACAAAGCCTAGAAGAAAAGTAGCAATATTTTAATCAAAAGTCACAGAATGCAATTTTACCTATTCAGTCATGTACTTAATCTATCTTGTGTTGTGGTTCGATCTTTCCAATTGAATTCTGGGATATAATATTCAACTCCAGACTTGTCCCTACCATTAAGTTGTCCATTTTCTTAGTTTTTGAACTCTTATTTCTGTGTGTCTGCATTTAATTTTTCTGACATAGCACTCCACTGAGAATTTCTTGAAGATCTGGTCTGGTACTGGTAAATTCTTTCAGGCTTTGTTAATCTGAGAATATTTTTGTCTTTTCTTCCCATATGAAGGATAATCTTGTGGGGTACATTATTCTTGGTTGAAATTGCTTTTCCCTTAACACTTTGAATATATTTTCCTATCTTTCCTCGTTTGCATTGTTTCTAATGAGAAGTCTGCTGTTAATCTGATGGGATATCCTTTGTAGGTAACTTGTCATTTCTCTCTTGCCAATCTTAGTATGTTGTCTTTCTCTGTAGTTTTGATCAGTCTCACTATAATGTGTCTTGAAGACGATCTCAGACAGAGAGACAGAAAGCGAGAAATCACCCCCCAGGGGGGGTGGCCACACCACACCAGCAGGCCCCCCTCTGCCTGTTCTCTCATCTGTGCTGAACCCAGACTTTGCCAACTTTCTCCAACCCCTTTTCCTGGAAGTACCCTTCCAACCCCCTTCATTGATTCCGGGAGAACTCCTATGGATCCCTCAAAACCCGAAGTTTAGGGGCAGATGCTGAGGTCGTAGTGGGACACGTGAATGTGACAAGTGTGTGTTGCAGGGGTGGGGTGGGAGGGGGGGCAAGTTCCAGCAACAGAAATCTCAAATCACTCTTTTCTTCACAATACCTGGCACCCGGCCACAAGGCCCTTGAGAGCTTTGGCAAGGCGTACGGGACCTGTCCAGACAAGCCCAGGATCTCCGGATGCAGGGAGGGGTGGATCAGGCTGCCACTTCTCCATTCTGCGTGGTGTCGAGGAAGGGGTTGGGGACACAGAGACAGACACAATGAGAAGGGCTGGCTGCGTGGAACTTTTATTTATTTATTTATTTTAATTTTTTTACATTCAATCACTGTATTTCTTTCTTTCTTTCTTTTTTTTTTTTTTTTTGATTTATGCTATAGGGTACATGTGCTCACCAGAAAGACAGAGAGAGAAACAGAGAGTTACAAAGCAAGAAATCACCCCCCAGGGGGAGATGGCCACACCGCAATTTCTTCTCCTCTATTCTCCTCTCAGGATCTTGGGTATGCATGCACATACGCCCGGTGCAAGTTTAAGCCACCGGGTCCAGAACTCAAACTGTGGTCGACTACATGGGAGTTCAGCGACATAGTCATTACACTAACTGCTGGTCCCTATAGCCTTCATCTTTAACAGTTCCACTTCATTCTTTTGTAAAGTGTGTAATTCCTCTTTTAGAACTTGCAAGAATTTCCTCACCTCCTGGAACTTGTCAGCTCCTTTCTCCCTTCTCTTCTGCAGTTCATTGTTTCTCTTCTGTTCTATCTCTATTATCTTCCCCATAATGAATGTCTTAAATTCTTTATCAGACATTGCCATGATTGCCATTGAACGGTCTGTAGATGCATAGGAGTTATTCTTTTCCCTTGTAGGAGAGGTATTTGCTTGCTTTCCCATATTTCTTGTGGCCCTGCGGTGATTTCTAGTCATCTGATGGATGGTGCGTTTCTTCCCAAACTTGAAGTTCAATTATCCGAGTTTGTGAGCTGGAGGCTGAATTATCAGTGAAAAATCTTCATTTCTCCTATTCCCCTGAAATCACTAGTTCTCAGGAGCCATGAAGGTATCTTCTGATGGCCTCCAAAGCTGTGATTTTCAAAACAGCATGGTATTGATACAAATACAGACAGGAGGACCAATGAAACAGAGTAGAGACCCCAGAAATAAACCCAAAAATATATAGCCAACTGATTTTTTTTTTTTTGAGAGGTTTTCAGTATAGGGCGTGTGTGCTCACCAGACAGGCAAAGAGAGACATAGAGACAGAAAGCAAGAAATCACCCCACGCCCCCAGGGGGGATGGTCACGCCACAATCCCTCCTCCTCCATTCTCCCGTCAGGATCTTGGGCACGCACGCACACGTGCCCGGTGTGAGTTTTAAGCCACCAGGTCCGGGACGTAAACCGCGGTTGACTACGTGTGAGTCCAGCGACATAGCCATTACTCTAACTGCTGATTCCCTAGCCAACTGATCTTTGACAATGAATGCCAGTCAACCCAGTGGGAAAAAGAAAAGCTCTTTGGCAAATGGTGCTGAAAAACTGGGTATCCACCTGCAGAAAGATGAATCTGAACCCCTATCTGTCACCATTAACAAAAATCAACTCAAAGTGGAACAAATATCTAAACCTCAGATCGCAATCTATAAAACTGCTTGAGGAGGGACCAACTGTTGGCTTAATAGCTATGTTGCTGTACTCCCATATCAATGACCACAGTTTGAGTCCTGGACCCGGTCGCTTAAACTCACATCAGGCGCATGTGCGTGCATGTCTAAGATCCTGAGAGGAGAATGGAGGAGAAGGGATTTCAGCGTGGCTATCCCCAGTGGGGAGTGATTTCTCACTTTCTGTCTGTCTCTCTATGTCTTTCTGGTGAGCACACACATCCTATAGAAAAATATCTCTCAAAAAAAATACTTGTGAAAAACACTGGGGAAACTCTGGGAGATATTGGGGTAGGCAAAGACTTCTTAAGTAAGATTCCCAAAGCACAGTCAATAATCTCCAAAATAAATGGGTGGGATTACATCAGATTAAGAAGTTTCTACACAGCAGAGGACACTGTAATTAGAGTGAATTGACTACCCTCGAAATGGGAGAGAATTTTTGTTAACTGTGCCTCAGATAAGGAACTGATAAGCAGAATACACAGGGAAATAAAGCAGTTTACCAGGAAGAAAATGACTAACCAAATTAAATGATGGGAAAATGAGCTGAATAAAAAACTCTCTTAGGAAGATATATGAACGGCCAAAAAGCATATAAAAAAATGCTCAACATCCCTCATTGTAAAGGAGATGTAGATCAAAACTTTAATGAGATACCACCTAACCCCAGTCAGAATGCCGAAGATTAAAAAAAAAAGAAAAAGAAAAGGTAAATAATGATAAGTGCTGGAGGGGATGTGGCAAAAGGGGAACACTCCTACATTTTTGGTAGGAATGTAAATTGTTCCAGCCACTGTGGAGAACGATATGGAGGTTTCTCAAAGACCTTAAAATACAACAACCATATGATCCAGCAATTCTACTCCTGGGCATCTATTCAAAGGATAGGAGAATACTCAATTGGAAAAACATTTGCAAGATTATATTTATTGCAGCATTATTCACAATTGCTGAGACATGGAACCAAGCCAGATGTCTGTAAACAGAAGAATAGATTGAAAAAGTGTGGCACATATGCTCCATGGAATACTCTTTAGCCATAAAAAATAACAAAGCCCTGGAATTTGATAGAACATGGAAGAATACGTCAGATTTGTTGCTGAGTGGAGCAAGTCAGGCCACCAAAGAGAGACATTGTGTCTCCACTTAACATATACCAACTCTCCGCACTGTATGATAGAGACTGAAAGTCTGGAGAACAAAAAAGCATTGAAAATTGTCATGGACACTAGAGACGAAGTGGAAGGAACGCGTGGGAGGGGAAGAGTGAAGAAAAGGAAAATTGGGGGAAAAATAGAAAGGTAAGACATTTGTGTGACACAGACATTGTTTATTATCTGTTGATGAGGATGCATATAGTAGTCTCAATTGGATTGAACTGAGGTGTATATCATGGTTGATAAAGTCTCTTTAAAATCTAAATGATGTATAGCAATTGAATATATAAATAATAATAATAATAGTAAAAAAAAAAAGAAAAACAATTTTAACCAAGATTACTATACCCAGCAAAACTGTTCTTCAAAAAGGGAAAAAAGATAAAAACAATAACAGAAAAAGATAAACATAACATGAAAAAATTTACCAACACCAGATCAACTTTTTAGGAAATACTGAAGGGAGTGTTATACTGGGAAAACTAAAGACATACAGACTCAGAATCAGCAAGTGGCATAATGGTTATGTTGCTGAACTTCCACTTGGTTGATTGTGGTTCAGCTTGAAACTCATGACAGACACGTGTGCATCCATGTCCCAAAATCTCAAGAGTAGAATGGAGAAAAAGGGATCATAGTTTGATAATCCCCTCTGGGGAGATGACTTCTCACTTTCTGTGTCTTTGTCTCTCTCTGTCTCAAACGAGCACACATGCCCTATAGCAATAACCTATCTCTAAAAAATGAAATAAAATAAAATAATAAGAGATACAGACAGACAAAACAAAACAAAAATTAATCACTGAAATGGCTAACAAAATGGCAGGAACAAGTCCAGAAGTATCAATAATAATGTTTCATTTCAATGGATTTAATTCTCCAATCAAGATAACAGACTGGCCAAATGAATTAAAAAGCAGAAACCCTCTATCTGTTGCCTACAAGAAATGTGTCGCATGGATAAAGACATACATAGACACGTGAAGAGCTGAAAAAAGGTATTACAGGGAAATGGGAACCAAAAATGGGCTGGAGTTATGATACTGATTTAAAACAAAATAGGCATTAAGACAATAACTGTAAGAGACACAGAAAGGAATTTTATAGTAGTAAAAGGGCTAATTCATCAAGAAGATATAATGCTTATAAATATCTATGCACCCACCTCAGAAGCACCCAAATGTATAAATAAAAGACTGCTATTTCTAAAAGAAAAGACAGACTGCAACACACTAATTGTTGGAGATCTCAACACCTCACTGTCTCCTTTGGACAGATCATCTAGACAAAAAAATAGGAGAAGAGATACAGGATCTAAATGATACCATAAATCAAAAGGACTTGAAAGACATCTATAGAATCTTCCATCTGACAACTTCAAAACATACATTTTCCTCACTCCGCATGGAACTTTTTGAAGATTGACCACGTGATAGGGCACAAAACAAGCTTTTACAGATTCAAAGGCATTGCAACTATAGCCAGCATGTTCTTCAACCATGATGGAATTAAAATTGATATTAATTTCAGAAAAAAACCTCGAAAATGTACAAATATATGGAAACTAAGCAACCTACCCCTGAATGACTTTATACCCAGTGAGGGAATTAAGTCTGAAATCAAAAGATTCCTTAAAAACAATGCTAAATGAGATACAAGTTTCCATAACTTACTGGAAAAAGCAAAAGCAATTGTAAGAGGGATGTTCACTACAATTAGGACACCTTTAAAAAGATGCAAAGTTTGCAAATAGATAACCTAACAATACACCTCAAGGAATTGGAAAACTGTAACAATAAAAAATAACCCAAAAAATGACAAGAGAAAAGAAAAAAAATTTTTTTGGAGCTGCTGTGAAAGAGCACACTTTATTGGGAAGCAGAGTGCCGCACACTGACCAGCAGACGCAGGCTGCCCAGTCGGCGCCCTCCACATCACACTCCAGCAGACACACAGGAGGTTTGTAGTAAAAATCAATCGGAACATGGATTCTGGGCACGTTCCCAACCGTATTCCCCACCCTCAGGACACTGCCAACCACTTTCCTGAAGTGATGGTGGTTCACTGGAGATAGAGCCCCTCAGGGGTGCCTTCTTGTTTTTTATAAAGAACATTTTCTTTAGATTTTTTGAAGTCTTCATTTGTTACTTTCATTCTCCGTTCTCTCAAGGCCATCAAGCCAGCTTCTGTACAAATTGCCTTGATGTCGGCACCAGACAGGTCATCCTTAGCCATGATCAGGTC
>NW_006203134.1:32870-40544 GCF_000334495.1 Tupaia belangeri chinensis | reverse complement strand
GGAACCGCAAGCTTCCTGTCGATGCGGCCTGGTCTAGCAAGCGCTGGATCCAAGTCTCTATTCTGTTTGTGGCCATAATAACTTTCACATCTCCCCTGGAATCAAATCCATCCAGCTGGTCCAACAGTTCCAACATTGTTCGCTGAATTTCTCTTTCACCACCAGAATTTGAGTCATATCTTTTGGTCCCAATGGCATCGATTTCATCAATAAACACAATGGATGGTGCATGCTCTTCAGCAACTCGAAAGAGTTCCCGTACAAGTTTAGGCCCATCACCCAGGTATTTCTGAATCAGTTCAGAGCCAACAACTCTCAAGAAAGTGGCTGAAGTTTGGTTTGCAACTGCTTTGGCTAACAAGGTTTTTCCTGTGCCAGGGGGACCGTAGAGAATGATCCCCTTGGGGGACTTTATACCGACTAGTGACATTAAGATTAAAACCCAGGCATGTGGCTCTGAATCACTCTGTCCTGGGCAGAAACTCTGTAAATTTAGTTTTCTTGTGGCTAACCTAGGGAAAATACCTATTTCCAGAAGGTATGAGAATTAGAGATTTTAAATAGATAACATTCTTGACACATCATAGTCACTCAATGAATGGTTGCTCTTGTATATTACCGTTGATGGAGTAAGCCAAATATTGGGTAATCCATACAGAAATACCCAGGAATTCATTGGACTTTCTTAACCACTTTATTGGGCCTTCCCACCTACTTCATCCTTAATTTGTATTAGAAAGTCATTTTGTGCTCTCTACCCAATTCTCTAATTTGGGATCACAGTATATGGAAGGTGAACAAACCACAAGGCTAGAAATTGCTAGGAGTATCTAGCACCAATACAAATGAAATTTGAAAATAATTTCTGAACACCATAGGCAAATGGCTGAATTTTTCTTGACTAATGTATATAACATCCAAGGGACATTTATTTCCTTTTTTTCCCCACTCTAGTTGGGACAGGAGGTTCATACTTCTTTTTTTTGTCCTTGTCATCCTTCTTGCCACCTCCAGGTCCATGACCACCACTCTGACTTTGACCCATCTTGCTCCGGCTGCTCTAGCCGCCCAAGAGAAAAGAAATATTAAAGATCCAGACAGAAATAAAAGAAATAGAGAATATATGAACTATTCAGAAAATTAATAAAATCAAAAACTGGCTCTTTGAGAACATAAACAAAATTGACACACCATTACCTAGACTAATTAAGAAGAAAAAAAAAAGGAACCAGATAAACCAGAGTCACAATAAAGCAAGAAATATTATAATAGACATACAAAACATCATTAGAGAATACTATGAGTTACTATATGCCAACAAAGAAAAAACCTGGTTGAGATGGACAAATTTCTGGATACATAAGCTACCATGACTAATTAGGAAGACAGAAAGCCTGAATAGGCCTGTAAAAACCAATGAGACTAAATCAGTAATCAATAACTTCTCAACAAAGAAAAGTCAGATCCCGATGCCTTCAATCCTGAATTTCACAAAACTTTTTTTTTCACAAAACTTTTAATGAACAGGTAGCTCTTATTCTACTCAAAGTAGATCTAATGATTCAAAATGAAGGAATCCTCCCAAATTCATTTTAGGAAGCCTCCATCACCCTCATCCACCCCACAAAAAAATGGGAAAGAAAAAAAAAAAAAAAAAAAAAAAAAAAAAAAAAGAGGAAAACTACAAACCATAATCTCTTATGAGTACAGTTGCAAGAATTCTTAACAAGATACTACCAAATGGGACCAGCAGTTGGCATAATGGCTATGTCGCTGAACTCCCATGTAGTCAACCACAGTTCGAGTCCTGGACCTGGTGGCTTAAACTCACACCAGGCACGTGTGCATGCGTGCCCAAGATTCCAAGAGAAGAATGAAGGAGAAGGGATTGCGGCATGGTCATCCCTCAAGAGGTGATTTCAGAAAGCAAGAAATCATCCCTCATGGGGTGATTTCTTGCTTTCTGTCTCTCTGTCTGTCTCTGTCTTTCTGTTGAACACACATGTCCTATAGCAAAAACCTATCAAAGAGAAAAAAAGATACTAGTAAACCATGTTCAGTGACATATAAAAAAGATTATACATCACAACCAAGTAGGCTTTATTCCAACAATGCAAGAGTGGTTCAACATACACAAAACTAGAAATGTAATACACCATTCTGACAGAAAGATAAAAACATATGCTTGTACCAACTGATGCAGAATAAGAATTTGATAAACACAGTAAACTTTTATGATTAAGACTCTCAGCAATACTGACATAGAAAGGACATTTTTCAACAAAATGAAAGCCATATATGAAAAACCTATAGCCAACATCATACTGAAAAACTAGAACGAGGCTGCCCATCTTCTCTACTCCTTTTCAGTACAGCGCTGGAAGTCCTAGCTAATTTGATCAGAAGAAAGAAGATGTGAAATTTTCTATATATGCTGATGATATGATTATATACATATAAAACCCAATATAGTTTTATCTTAAAGCCTATTCTGTCTGAAATCAGTATCATGACTCCAGGCGTGTTTTGGTTTCTATTCGCATGGAATACCTTTGACCAGCTCTTTAGTTGTAGGCTATGTGTGTCTTTATCTATGAGGTGTGTTTCTTGTAGGCAACAGAGAGAGAGACGGTTTCTTTTTTTTTGGGGGGGGGGAGGTTTTTGCTATAGGGTGCGTGCGCTCACCAGACAGACAGAGAGAGACAGAGAGACAAAAAGCAGGAAATCACCCCCCAGGGGGGATGGCCACTCTGCAATCCCTTCTCCTCCATTCTCCTCTCAGGATCTTGGGCATGCACGCACACACGCCCAGTGTGAGTTTAAGCCACCGGGTCTGGGACTCGAACCACAGTCAACTACGTGGGAGTCCAGCGACATAGCCATTACGCTAACTGCTGGTCCCCAAGAGATGGTTTCTGATGTTTTGTTTTATTTTGTTCTATTCAGCCAGTCTGTGTCTCTTGATTGGATAATTTAATCCAATAACATTTAAAGTTATTATAAATATTTCCAGAGTTGTTCCTACCTCTAAGTTGGCCATTTTCTTAGTTGCTTTTTGTTCCCTTATTTCTGTCTGTCTCTTTAGTCTTCCTAGCATATTACTCCCTTCGGTACTTCTTGAAGAGCTGGTGTTGTGTCGGTTAGTACTTTCAGGTTGTGTTTTCTGAGAATGTTTTTATTTTTTCTTTTTATTTGAATAATAACTTTGCCAGGTATAGTAATCTTGGTTGAAATTGTTTTTCTTTTAACACTTTGAATATATCTTCCCATTCTATCTTTGTGTGAATTGTTTTCACAAAGAGGCCCAATGTTAGCCTGATGGGATAACTTTTGTAAGTAACTGAGTTTTTCTCTTGCTATTTTTAAGAGTCTTGTCTTTATCTGTGATTTTGGACAATCTGCCGTGACATGCCATTGAGAGGGTCTTCTTGAGTTGATTCTATTTGGAGTCCATTGTATTTCTTAGGTCTGGATATTTGAATATTTCTCCAGGCTTGGGAAAATTTCCTTCCAGAATTTGATGTAATAGATTATCAATGCCCTTAGACTTTTTCACCTTATGGGATACCAATTATTTGGATATTTGGGCTTTTAATGATCTCTAGTATTTCCTGTATATTATCCTCATTTTTGTTGTTATTTTTTTCATTCTATTTGGTGATTTTTTTAGGTCAGAGGTTTTGTCTTCTAGTTTCAAAATTTGATCTTCTGCAAGATCTCACCTGTTTTAATACTTCAGAAGGAGGTTTTGGTTTCCTGTATTACAGTTTTCATCTCTCTCCAGCAGTTCCATTTGATTCTTTTTTATGTCTATTTCTTCTTTCAAATCATGGAACAATTTCTTAATCTCCTGGAGTTCGGTGCCTATTTACTTATTTATTTATTTGCATTTCATTTATGTTTTTTCATTATGAATACTGGAATTGTTTTTCTGACATTTCCACCAGTTCTATTGTACTGTCTGTGAATAATAAAGAACTGTTCTTTTCCCTTGTGGGAGTAATTATATATTTTTTTTTTGCTTTCTCATATTTCTGTGCCTCTGCACTAATTTCTGCTCATCTGATGAATTATACATTTCTTGGAGTTAATTTTGTAATGTTAGTGGAGGAAATGTACTCCTGTTCTTCATAGAGGTTTTCATGTTCCATTCAGAGAATCCAACTTGAGGTGGTTGGTTCCTCCCCTGAGTCTCTGGATCAAGTGTTTCTGGGGCTAAACTGGAGCATGTAGCTGAGAGTTCAAAGGCATGCTAGAGGAGGTGAGCTGTGGACTCTCTGCTGCTTTGTCTCCTTGATGCTCACGCTACACTCTGGGCCATTGATAGAACCAGATATTCCAATGGCATGGGGACATGGGCAGATAGGACCCTACAGATCCCAGTTAACACATCTGAGGGTTCAAAGTCATGCATGAAGAGGTGTGCTGCTGTCTCTCTGCAACTCTATCTCTCTAATTGTCACCCTCTTGATAAGCTTTTTTTAAAACAACAATCTCAGTGCAGACATTTGAATTTCTCCTTGAATGGTTGATATTAAAGACTGAAACCCTGTTCTGAGACAAGGCAGTAGGAAAGAGCAAAGCATTAGTCTGAGCCAGAATTAGGGCTCCATTAAAAAAAAAAAAAAAAAAAAAAAAAAAAAACTTGTCCCACAGAGCCCAAGCTTGCACATGCTGAGAAGATATTCACAGCTCCCTTATCTGCTAATTAAGCACACTTCCCTTTGTTATTCTTACACTGAGCACACAGTTTTCCTATGGGAGCATTGTTCTGCTCCAAAAGAAATTTTCTTCGTACTCTTTCTAAGTTCCTAAGATACCAAGTTAAATGTCGGGAGAATTCATATTCCTACTTTTCCATGAACTCTCCTGCCTTATCGAAATATAACCTTCTAATATATAACCTTCTGATACCTAACTAACTCTGAGTTGAAGTTTAAAGATAAGACTGAAAAAGTCTGTCCTGACCAGGTCCCTAGGCTCTTCAAAGCCTTGACTTTTGATAGAAACAAAGTCCGTGTTATCTCCAGAGAACTGTTATCCCCTCTTCAACAAGAGGTGAACTTTGTTCCTTTGATATAAAACCATGGTAACTACATCCTTTGACTTGGCAATACTTTTGCTAATACAATTAAAAATTTCATACTTGTAACATAGGTTAAGAGATGCCATTTAGGAGCCAGCAGGTGGTGCGGTGGTTAAGGTCACTGGACTCACATATGGCCAACTATGGTTCAAGTCCCAGATCTGGCAGCTTACTTTCTTACTTTCTCTTTTGCTCCATCCCTCTCTGAGAAAATTTAAAAATAAGTAAATAAATAAACTCAAATAAGATTATTTTTTACCTTTTTAAAATTCGTTAATTTGTTATTCATACATTTGATTGCAATACATTATTTAGATTGTTAAGAGGCTTTACCAAGCATGATGTGCACCTCAGTCCAGCCCAGTTAAGAATACTATACACATCCTCATCAACAGAAAATAAAACATATCTGTGTCCTGCAAGTGTCTTAACTATTTTTTCCCAAATTTCCTTTCCTATGCTTTCCCCTTTGTCTCTAGTGTCCATTATAATTTTTACTGCTATTATGTTCTCCTGTCTTTCAGTCTTGACCATAGTGTACAGATACTCAGTATATGTTAAATGAAGACATACAATGTCTCTCTTTGATAGCCTGACTTGCTCCACTCAGCAACAAGCCTGACATATTCATCCACTTTCTATCAAATTCCAGGGCCTTCTTTTTTATGTCTGAATAGTATTCCGTAGAGTATATGTACCACAATTTTTTAGTCCTTTCATGTTTGTGGGTTGGGTTGGTTTCATGTCTTAATTGTGAATAATACTGCAATACATATAGTTGTGCATGGCTTTTCCAAATGAGTATTCTCCTGTCCTTTGGGTAGATACCCAGGAGTGGAATTGCTGAATCATAGGGTAGTTCTATTTGAAAGTCTTTGAGGAACCTCCATATTGTTCTCCTCAGAAGGTGGACCAATTTACATTCCCACCAATAGTGTAGGAGTGTTCCCCTTTCACCACATCCCCTCCAGCACTTATTATTATTTGGTTTTTTAATCTTCACCATTCTGACTGGGGTTAGGTGGCATCTCATTGTGGTTTTGATCTGAGTCTCTCTGTAAGGGAGACGATGAATGTTGAATCTTTTTTTTATATGTTTTTTGGCTGTTCATATATCTTCCTTAGAGTGTTGTTTATTTAGCTCATTTTCCCATCATTTAATTGGGTTAATCATTTTCTTCCAGGTAAGCTGCTTGAGTTCCCTGTGTATTCTGGTTATCAGTCCCTTATTTGAGGCACAGTTAACAAAAATTCTCTCCATTAAGAGGGTTGTCAATTCACACAAATAATGGTGTCCTCTGCTGTGCAGAAACTTCTGATGCAATCCCACTTGTCTGTTTTGGAAATTATTGGCTGCACTTTGGGAGTCTTGCTTAAGAAGTCTTTGCCTACCCCAATGTCTCCCAGAGTTTCCCCAGTGTTTTCCACCAGTAGTTTTATAGTTTGCGGTCTTAAGTTTAGATCTTTGCTCCACATTGAGTTGATTTTTGTTAATTGTGACAGATAGGGGTTCAGATTCATCTTTCTGCAGGTGGATATCCAGTTTTACCAGCACCATTTGCTAAAGAATTTTCCCTTTTCCCACTGGATTGACTGGTGCACTTTGTCAAAGATCAGTTGGCTGTATCATTTGGGGATTTATTTCTGGGGTCTCTACGCTGTTCCATTGGTCCTCATGTATGTTTTTGTTCCAATACCATGCTGTTTTGATTATCATAGCTTTGTAATATATTCTTGGGTCAGGAAGTGAGATGACATCTACTCCAGTCTTCTTGTGCAGGATGGCTTTACCAAAATGGGGTCTTTTATAACTCCAGACAAATTCTATGATTGTCTTTTCTAGATCTGTGATTGTCTCTTGTAATTTTATAGAGATTGTATTAAATATGTAGATTAATTTGGGTAGGATTGCCATTTTGATTATATTCATTTTCCCAATCTGGGACTATGGGATGTCCTTCCACTGTTTAGTATCCTTTTCAATTTCCTTTTAAAGATTTTCACAGTTTTCCTTGTAGAGGTCTTTGACTTCCTTGGTTAGTTTTATTCCTAAGTATCTTATACTTCTTGTGGCTGTGGTAAACAGGATTAATTTCTTCAGCTCTGTCTCTGTCTGCTTGATGTTTGTGTATGGAAATACTATAGATTATTGTAAGTTAATTTTTTATCCTGCCACATTACTGTATGCATTTATTACTTCAAGAAGTTTTTTTGTGGATACTATTGGATATTCTATGTATACAATTATGTCATCTGCAAATAGAGATAACTTCAGCTCTTCTTTCCATATTGGAATGCCTTTTATTTCTTCTCTTGTCTGATCACATTGGCTAGGATTTCCAGTACCATATTGAATAGAAGTGGAGAAAGTGGGCAACCTTGACTTTACCAGTTTTTAGTGTAAAAAATTCTAGCTTAGTATAATGTTATAGGCTATAGGCTTTTCATAGATGGTTTTTATTATGCTGATCCTTCTATGCCAATTTTACAGAGAGCATAATAAAGGAATGTTGTATTTTGTCAAATGCTTTTTCCACACCGATTGAAATGATCGTGTGTGTGTGTGTGTGTGTGTGTGTGTGTGTGTG
>NW_006203134.1:26904-32046 GCF_000334495.1 Tupaia belangeri chinensis | reverse complement strand
AAAAAAAATGCACATTTGATGACTGAAGAGAGTTGTATGGACACAACTGGGGTCTACTTTATAATATGTTCATTCTACTCCCTGGGGTTTATGCCTAGGATCAGATTTGGATACATGTGTAAGGATATGTCAGCTGTGCTAGCTAGTGGATATATTTAGACTAATTGAGTTCATTGGTAGAACAATTGAATGGGGGAGGGCAGAAGCCATTGAGGGCAATCATGAATGTCAGGGACAATGGAGGAGGAAGATGGGACATGGCAGAGGGTGGGAATGGGGAATCTAGGATGGCAAAACAAAAGGCAAGGTATGCAGGACACAAAAATTGGGAAATCATGTGCTGAGAACATATATGTTGATGTGCTTGATTGAGCCAATGCACAGTGTATTTTGGATGGAAAATTCATATGTGTGTTGTGATGAGAAAAAAAAAATTTATAATAAAAAACAAAGTATAAAAAAAAAAGAGAGAAGAGGATAAAGACAGCAGTGAACAATAGAGAGGCAGGATGTTAATGAGAAATAGATATGGTTTATTACCTGTTGATGATGACATGTATAGTATTCTCAACTGAACTGGTCTGGGAAGTATTTCATGATGGGTGAAGTCTTTTTAATAAGCAAAATGAGAAATAGTGATTGACTGTTTAAAAAAATTATAATAATAATTATTGGGAAAAGCATGGAAAAGATATTGAATGATAAAGCGGGGAGATTGATATCTCTGTATTGACTGACATGCATGGCATTCCCTTTTGAAAAAGCAATGGAAGTCAATGTAAAGTTTTATGTAATCTAGTGTAATAGAAAGAAGATTATGATGATAAAAAAAAAAACACCCTTGTATCTTGGAATAAATCTTAACTGGTCATGGTGAATAACCTTTTTTATATGTAGTTTGATATGGTTAGCAAGTATTTGTTGAGAATTTTGTAATCTACATTCATCAGAGATATAAGTCTGTTGTTTTTCTTTTTTGTTATATTCTTATCTGTTTGGGGAGTGAGGATAATGGAGGCTTCATAGAATGAATTCAAAAGGGTTCCTTCCTTTTGGTTCTCTAGAAACAGAGTAAGTAGAATGGGGTGGGGGGTAACTTTACAAAAGTTTTGTAAAATTCAGCAGTGAAGCCATCAGGACCTGGACTTTTCTTTGTTGGGGTGTTATTTATCACTGATTCAATCTCATTGCTTATTATAGGTCTATTCAAGCCTTCTATGTCATCCTGTGTCAATCTTGGTAGATTATGTGTCCAGGAATTTGTCCATGTCATCCAGGTTTTCTTCTTTGTTGGCATAGAGTCGTTCATAGTATTCTCTAATAATGTTTTGTATTTCTGTTATGTCTCTTGTAATGTTGCCTGATTCATTGCCAATTTGATTTATCTGGTTCCTTTCTCTCTTCTTCTTAATTAGTCTAGCTAATGATGTGTCAATCTTGTTTATCTTTTCAAAGAACCAGCTTTTGCTGTCTTTTATTTTCTGTTTACTTTCTTTGTTTTCTATTTCATTTATTTCTGCTCTAATCTTTGTTATTTTTATTCTCCTGGTGTTTTCTGTATTTTTTGTTGTTGTTTTACAATTCCCTGAAGGACGATGTTAGGTTGTCCTTTTGTCACCTTTCCATCTTTTTCTTGTGTGCACTAATTGCTATTAACTTCCCTCTTAGGACTGCTTTTGCAGTGTCCCATGAATTATGGAAGCTCGCGCACTCATTATCATTTGTTTCCATGAATCTTTTTATTCCAGTCGTGATCTCTTCAATAGTCATGAAGTCATTAAGAAGTAGGTTATTTAGTTTCCATGTACTTGTGTGTTTTCAATGGTTTCTCCTGATAATAATATCAAGTTTATTTCTATCATGGTGAGAAGGTGGTGGATCAAGTTTCTATGCCATTGAATTTGTAAAGTCTGGGGTTTTTTGCCCTACCATGTGGTCATTCTTTGAGAAGGAACCATGTGGGACTGAGAAAAATAATTATTTTGTGTGCTTTGGACAGAAAGATCTATAGATATCTGTCAAGTCCATCTGATTTATGTATCATTTAGGTCCTGAATCTCTTTGCTTATTTTTATCCTGTTGATCTGCCTAAAGGAGATAATGGAGTGTTGATATCTCCAACAATTAGCATGTTCCAGTCTGTCTCTCCTTTTAAATCTAGCAGTCTTTCCTTACATATTTGGGTGCATAGATATTTATAAGTATTATCTCTTTCTGATGAATTAGTCCTTTTACTACGGTATAATGCTCTTCTTTTTCTCTTCTTACAGTTTTTGTCTTAAAGTCTGTTTTGTCTGAAGTTAGTATGGTGACTCCTGCTCTTTTCTTGGTTTCCATTTGCATGTATCTCTTTGTCCAGCCCTTCACTTTTAATCTATGTATATCTTTAACCATAAAATGAATTTCTCATAGGCAGCAGATGGTGGGTTTCTGTTTTTTAATGCATTTAGCCGGTCTGTGTATCTTGATTAGAGAATTTAATCCATTAACATTGAACATTATTATCAATATTTCCAGACTTGTCCCTACCATTAATTTGTTCATATTGATGATTGTTATTTGTTCTCTTATTGCTGTATGTCTGTCTTTAGTTTTCTGGATATAGCACTATAGTACTCTTTTCAGCATTTATTGAATAACTGGTCTGGAGTAGATAAATTTTTTCAGCTTTTTTTTTTAATTTGAGAACATTTTTATCTTCTTTACTCATATGAAGGATAATATTGCTTGGTATAGTATTATTGGTTGAAATTGTTTTTCATTTAACACTGAATATATTTCTCTATTCTTACCTTGTTTTTATTATATCCTATGAGAGGCCTGGTGTTAAACTGATGAGATAACGTTTTTAAGTGACTTGATATTTCTGTCTTGCCATCCTAGTATCTTGTCTTTGTGATTTTGGCCAATCTATGTATGATTTGCCATGAAGGGGATCTTCTTGGATTGATTCTATTGGGGGTTCTTTTTATTTCGTGGGTCTGAATGTTTAGTGCCTTTCTAGGCTTGGGGAGTTTGTGGAATAGATTATCAATGCCCTTATTAGTTTCTTTACCTTCTAGCTTACCAGTTATTTGGATGTTTGGGCATTTCTCAGTATCTATTATTTCTTGTATAGTAGCCTCGGTTTTCTTGGTTGTTTTCTCTTTATTTTTGATCATTTTTTTCTAGGTCACAGCTTTTGTCTTCTACTTTAGAAATTCAATCTTCTGCATGGTCTAACCTGCTTTTAATACTTTCAAGGGAGGTTTTGATTTCCTGAATTACAGGCTTCAAATCTAACAATTCCACTTCATTCTTTTTTATGGTGTCCAACTCTTCTTTCATATCATGGAAGGTCTCCCTCATCTCTTAGAGCTCAACATCTCTTTTCTCTTGCATCTCATAGAGTTTTGTTATCATAAATATTCTAAATTCTTTTTCTAACATTTAGGTAATATCCTCTATTTTTTCCCTAATTGGAGCTGAATTACAGTGTTCCCTTGTTGGAAATATATGAATTGATTCTCTCATCCCTGAGGCTCTTTTCTGATTTTCAGTCTTTTGGTAATGTATTCACTTTTGAATAATTTTTTAAAAGAATTATTTAATTAACTTTATTTATTTTTATTCACTTATCTTAATTTTACCAGAGATGGACAGAGATAGAGAGAGGTAAAGTGAGAAAGCAAGTCACCAGGTCTAGGACTCAAACCATGGATAACCATGTGGGAATCCAGCACCCTTAACCAACATGCCACCTGCTGGCCCCCACTTTTGGATAATTTGTTGCCGAAGGATTCTGTAACTGTGAGTCCATGTGTTTCTCTTACTGTGAATGAATTCGGCACTTTTTTTACCCTCATATTGTGTCCTCCTTTGTGAGTATCACAGGAGGAGTTTTGAAATCAGATTTATGAAGAGGAGTTTCACTCTTTAAACAACCAGTACAGCGAGGAGCGAAGAATTCTCTCAAACTCACAATGCTCAGAGGTTTAACTACTATGTCCCTAGACTTCTCTAGGCAGTGGATAAGGGCTGAGCAGTTAAACAGGAAAGTAAGGTAAAAGAAAAAGAAAGTAGGAAGCAGAAATAGGGAGCAAATGCAAAGACATAAAAGAAGGAAAGAACTAGAACGAAAAGAAATAAAAGCAGAAATCACGTAGCAAAAATAAAAAAGGGGGGTTAAAAAAATGTGCCATGCACTTGTGTGACTCACAAATGGCCAGCAGAGGTAGAAATGGACCTGCCTGGATGTGTTCTGTTCTAGATAAGGAAATAAGAGACACATTACCAAGAGAAGAGAAAGGTATAAATGGAGCCGAAACCTGTTCTTTTAAGAAGAGAAAAAAGTTAGAAGGGACAGAGAACAATAAGAGGGACAGAGAAACTTTGCTCACCTGACTAGGACTGAAGTCTAGGAGAGGGGACTCTGGCTGACAGGGCGTGGGCTTCACAACCATGAAACTGAACCCAGAAAGGACACCAGAGGCAGAGATGGAGATGCCTGTCCTAGGTGAGAGAAGAAGAGACATATTAGCAAGAGAAAGGCATAAAATAAGTAGAAAGCTGTTTTTTGAAAAGAGAAAAGAGAAGGGACAGAAAAGGACAAGAGGGAGAGAGAGATTTTGTCTACCTGACTAACATGGCCTTCTGGAAAGGGGGGTCCTTGCTTGGACAACATCAGAGCCATGAAACTGAATCCAGAAAGGGGAAGCAGAGGCAGAGATTGAGATGCCTGGACACTTTGTGTCCAAGGTGAGGGGAAAAGAGAAAAATTAGCAAGAGAAAGGCACAAACGGGGCAGAAGACGTAAATACCAGATATAGTGTGTGTGAAAGAGGAGAGTCTGAGGAAGGACATTTTGGGGGAGGGACAGGGAGGCAAAGCATTAATGGCACAAAGAGGCATGGTATTATCTGTTGAAGATATTTCGTAGTTTTATCAACTGTACTAGGGGGAAATGTTCACCTGTTGAAATATTCATTTTGTAAAATAAATAATGTGATTGAATGTATGGAAGAAAATGAAATGAAAAAAATTATTTACTAAAAAAGTAAAAAGAAAAATAAAAATAAATTAAAAAGTAAGAAAGGGTAGAGAAGAACAAGAGGGAGAGAGAAACTTTCCCTAGCTGACTAGCACTGGGGTCTGGAAAGAGGG
>NW_006203134.1:22615-26781 GCF_000334495.1 Tupaia belangeri chinensis | reverse complement strand
GCAGGAATGGATGTTCTGATGGGGAAGAGAAGGGCACAATGTCAACCCAAAGTCCCAAGCAACACATCTGAGAGTTCAAAGGCCAGTGCAGAAGGGGATGAGCCATGGGTCTATGCCACACAACCTTCCAGCTACAGGCAACCTGCTGTGTGGTTTTTCTGTATTTTTCATAAATAAAAGCATGTGTATTTTACAACTAGTTATATTTGTAGATAGTGTCATGCAGGTCTTAACTGAATGAATCTACTAAAACATTAGCAGATGTTTACCTATGATACCTATCATGAACACAAATGACAGTCAATTTGCCACCTTCCAGCTCACACTGAAGAACCTCTATCTAAAATCTATGTTAAGAATAATTTGATATCGAATACAAGATTGAATCAGGAGGACATAGGAAACCTGAACAGACCTATAACAAACCATGAGATTGAATCAGTAATAAGTGACCTCCCAACAAAGCAAAGCCCAGGTCTAGATGGCTTCACTTCTGAATTCCACAAAATTTTAAGGAAGAGAACCCCTATCCTACTCCAATTATTCCTAAAGATCCAAAAGGAAGGAAAGTTTTGACATTCATTTTATGAAGCCTCCATCACCCTCATTCCCAAAACAGATTAAAAAACATGACAAAAAAGGAAAACTACAGACCATTTCTGGGACTTTATCTGTGGTCTGCCATGTAGTAATCCAATGCTTAACTACAACATCACCTACTGGTCCCTTCCCATGATCTTTTGTATTTTTGTTATATTGTTTGTAGTATTGCCTATTTTATGTCTGATTTTATTTATCTGCTCCCTTTCTCTGTACTACTTGATTAGTCTAGCTAACAATGTGTATATTTAATCTTTACAAAGCATAAGCTTTTGGTTTCATTTATTTTCTGTTTAGTTTGTTCATTCTCTATTTTATTTACTTCAGCTGTAATATGCATTTTTTTTCATCTTTTACCCCAGTTTCTGGAGATGTGTTGTCACATTGTTTGTTTGCCATTTTTTTTCTTTTTAAATTTGAACACTAATGTCTTTGAACTCATTTGTGACTATGTTCTCTGTATCCCATAGGTTATAAGAATTCATGTGTTTGTCATTTTTGGTGTCATTGATTTTTTTTTAATTTTAGTCTCATTTCTCCAATGGTTGTGAAGTCATTCAGGAGTAGACTTTTTAATTTCCATGATTTATGTTTGTTTTTTTTTTCCGAGGGTTCTCTGTATTTGATTTCAAGTTTATTTCCATTGTGGTCAGAAAAGATGCTGGACATAATTTTAATACTGTGTAGATTCTGCATCTCTTTATATTTTGTCTGGGTGATTTGTCCAGAGAAGACAATGAGGTGTTGACATGATTCGTGTGTTGACATGATTCGTGTGTTACCGTCTATCTCTCCCGTTAGGTCTAACAGTCTTTCTTTCATGTATTTGGGTGATCTAGTGTTGGGTACATGGATATTTATAAGTGTTATATCTTCTTGGTGAATTAGCCATTTTAGCACTATCTAGTGTCCTTCTTTTTCTTTTCTTACAACTTTTTTCTTGAATTCTATTTTGTCTGATATCAGTATCATGACTCCAGCCTGGGTATCTACTTAAAGGATAGGAGCACATTGAGTCATAAAAGTGCTTGCACATCCATATTTATTGTAGCAAATGATGCTGGAAGAGTTGGATATTCACCTGCAGAAAAATGAAACTGGACCTTCTTCTTTCATCATCTACAAAAGTGAATTCAAAATGGCTCAAAGACCAAAATATAAAGCCTCAAATAATAAAGCTACTGAAAGAAAATACAGGAAAACCCCTGAAAGATATTAGAGTAGGTATATTTCTTAAATGAGACCATTAAAGCAAAGGCAGTAATCCCCAAAATAGACAAATTGGATTACATTAAGCTAAAAAAAAGCTGCACATCAATGGAAAGTATAATTTGATTTTTATACTTGTCTAGTAGACAAAGTCAACTTGTCAAGAACTCCTTCTACATTTCCAGAAGTGGGGTTCAGATGGGTTATGTGACTTGCCCAAAATTAAGAAATAAGTAGGGGATGGGCTTTAATTAGAATCCATAAAGCTGTTTCCAGGTCTTATGCTCTAGGGCTATAATTCTGAGCCAGAATGACTATTCCTCCAGGAGACATTTAGCAATACCTGGAAAAAATTTTTAGTTGGCACAACTGAGGAGACGCTGCTGGTAGTTAGTGGGTTGAAGCCAAGATGGTGCATGCTACTACGCACAAGAGAACTCACAATTGCCCAACAAAAATATTAACACTGGGAATCTGAGAGACTATTATAGACCAAAATTTTGCAACATAAATGTGTATAGGAATCACTTGGGGATCTTGTTCAAATGTAGAGTCTGATTTTGGAAGTCTTAGATTGGTTTAGATATTCTGTATTTATATTTATGTCCCTGGTGATTTTGATGGTGCTTGTCTTAGTCTATAAACTGGTCTTTAAGAATCAAGGCTGTGGTTCAGTATTAGAGACAAGTCTAAGTATTTTGAGGCAATTTCCACCGAGAATCATACTACACACCTCATGCCTCCCTTGAGGTAGTCAAATTTTGGACTCTAGAGCTCAGCTTCTGCCTAATCAAATTCACATTTTCCTCTTCAATACTTCCCTTGTGACAGGAAATGAAACTTCTAGAATTATAACTTTATGAAGTTTATATATGAGAAATAAAAGCTATTTTATAACTCATTGGAAATTGTTCAATTAATAGCCATTGTACAAGGTCTCAGTTCCCCACTGGATAAACTCACTGTGACATCAGAAAGTTTTCTGGATAAAGGAAGTGAGTCTAAAATTTCCCAACTCTTGGGAGACAGCAAGGCATGATGTGGAAAGGGAACTTTCTCCTAGAGCCCCACATAGGGAGCAGAGTGCTTGTGAGGCCAGCAGTCTACACTTTGTTGTACTCAGTGACATTGTCTCTGATGTCCTCATGGAGACTCTGAATACTCATACTACAAATTTTTAGAATCTCTTATATGTCTCTACCATGAGCTACTCTTGGGCATATCCAAAATTACTGGGACATTCAATTATTCTTTCCACTGTTCTAAGAGTTCATCTAAATTATTGAAGAATTATTGTCTTCCTTCTTGCAAGTCTATAGCATATAGTTCATAAAAATTTGATGTTAAGAGAAATATAAAATGCTTGCTTAAATTTTTTTCAGTTAATTTTGTCATTTATTTATTTATTATTGTCCTTATTGTCTTAAGGGTGGATTTCACTCCTTCATCTTTGATGCTGAGTCTTGATGATACTTCAGTTGAGAAAATAGTATGTCCCCATAGTGGTTGACATTGAACTTGGTACTGGAGCATGCTTTTGCCAACAGAATATGGACAATCATGACAAATTCAGTGGTTCTGTGGTTTGAAGGTGTCCTCTCAACACAAAATGTATTCAACTTTGGTTGGTATTGTGAGAGGATTAAGAGGTTAGAGACATAATCCAACTATGGTATTAAAAGGTGAAAACTTTGGGAGGAGATTAGGATCAGAGTGGGGTTCATATTTAATGATTCTGTGGTTTAAATGTATCCTCTTTTTTTTTTTTTCAGAGGTTTTTGCTATAGGGCGCTTGCGCTCGCCAGACAGACAGAGAGAGACAGAGAGACAGAAAGTGAGAAATCACTCCTCAGGGGGGATAGTCACACCACAATCCCTTCTCCTCCATTCTCCTCTTGGGATCTTGGGCACGCACGCACATGCGCCCAGCGTGAGTTTTAAGCCACCGGGTCTGGGACGCGAACCGCGGTCGACTACGTGGGAGTCCAGCAACATAGCCATTACACTAACTGCTGGTTCCCGAAAGTATCCTCTCAACACAAGATGTTGAGATTCAAATTTCTAGTGTGATGGATTAACTGTATAGAGACTTAATCTGATGATGGTGTTGAAATGTAGAACCTTAGGGAGATTAGAATCACAGTAGAGCTATTGTGATTGAACTCTGGTGGGTTTTTAAGAAGAAAATATAATCTTGAGACCTTAAAAACTATGAAATAGGGAATCAGCAGGTGGTGTGGTGGTTAGACACAGGATAATCCCATACAGCCAACCATGATTCAAGTCCCAGACCTAGTGGCTTGCTTTCTCACATTCACTCCCTCTCTCTCTCTTTCTCTCTCTCTCTCTCTCTCTCT
>NW_006203134.1:21492-22447 GCF_000334495.1 Tupaia belangeri chinensis | reverse complement strand
CACCTCCCCCTCTCTCTCTCTCTGTATCTCTCTCTGGTCAAATTAAAAATAAACAAATAAATGAGTGGATAAATAAATCATTTTAAAAAATTATAAAATAAATAAATCTCTATGTTTATAAATCACCAAGTTGTATGTATTCAGTTATTAAGCAATAGAATTGAATAAAGAACATGCACAAAAAGATGTAAAAGACATTGTGAGATCCCAGTAATTCTCTCAATCTTTTTCAAATTACCCTTATTGCACACAATTTGAGAAGTAACTCAATTTTATAGCTGTATGGGATCAATAATTTTGTTCCCTCCAAAATTAGTAATCCCCAGTTTGAAGACTTCCATAGAATAGACTCATGTGGAAAAAAAAAATCATGATATTAAAACATTTACTATTGAGATGGCTTAGACAGAAATAGCTTAGCATGGGGTCAGCAGTTAGCATAATGGCTATGTCGCTGGACCCCCATGTAGTCGACTGCAGTTCAAATCCTGGACCCGGGGCTTGAGACTCATGCCGGGCACGTGTGCGTGCGTGCCTAAGATCCCGAGAGGAGAGTGGAGGAGAAGGGATTGCGGCGTGGCCATCCCCCCCAGAGGGTGATTTCTCGCTTTCTGTCTCTCTCTGTCTTTCTGACAAGCATATGTGCCCTAAAGCAAAAAAACTCTCAAAAATTAAAAAAAAAAAGAAATAGCTTAGCATAACACCAATGAGTTTAAACACAACTAAAGACATTCAAAAGAATCCGTTGCCTTTATTTTATATTTGCCCTGATATTTAAAGGCAGCCTTTCATATGGTATTTGTCCTAATATTTAAAGGCAGATATTTATTTCACAAACTGTATTAAAAAGAAACTACATTTGATATTTCCTTTCGGTAAACTGGAGAGATTGTAAGGACATGATTAAGGGATTTTTTTTTTTTTTTTTATGCCCTTTTCGTGGGTTTTTTTTTTT
>NW_006203134.1:15712-21426 GCF_000334495.1 Tupaia belangeri chinensis | reverse complement strand
CCGCAACCCCTCCTCCTCCATTCTCCTCTCGGGATCTTGGGCACGCACGCACACGCGCCCGGCGTGAGTTCTAAGCCATCGGGTCCGGGACACGAACCGCGGTCGACTACGTGGGAGTCCAGCGACATAGCCATTACGCTAACTGCTGGTTCCCAGGGATTTTTACAGAATTAATGGAAAACTGCATTTGAAAAAAAAACTATGAATAGATTTCAATTTTTTGTGCCAAAATAAACATGAACTTTAATTCCATTATTCACAAACATTTTTTTATTTCCTCATGTGTTTTTGCAGTATGACTTGTGACTCAAATCAAGTCTCTATTCCCAGAAGCATTGCTAGTAAAAAATTCAGGCTGTTATATGAATCGTGCTTTCATCATGAAGAATGAAGAGAGCTTGGGGGGACCAACAATTAGCATAATGGCTTTGGCTATGTTGCTGGACTCCCATGTAGTCGACCACGGTTCGAGTCCCGGACCTAGTGGCTTAAACTCACGCCAGGCGCTTGTGCATGTGTGCCCGTGATCCTGAGAGGAGACTGGAAGAGAAGGGATTGTGGCATGGCAATCCTCCCAGGGGGTGATTTCTCACTTTCTGTCTCCCTGTCTGTCTGGCGAGTGCACACACCCTATAGCAAAAATCTCTCTCCAAAAAAAAAAGAATGAAGAGAACTTGGAATATAAAAGAGAAAGAAACAGATGGCACAGTAAAGAAAGATTTTGCACTTTCATGTTTTGACAAAATAATTTAAAGGAGGAGATATTTGGTCTAATGGAAAGAGTCATATTTGTAGGTAAAACTGGAGATTGATAATCTGATACAGCAAGATCATACAATGAAATAATACTGAACACCACCCTAAATCCTGGCCTCCAATGAGTAAATTTACCAAGCTTCTACACTTCAATGAGTAGATGTATCCCTTAAAAATAAATAATTAAATAATAAAACAACAAATCTTCCACAGTAATTCAATATGTCGCTGAAAATAGTACTCTTATCACATTTGACCCCATCTCTGACTCTCACCCTGTGTTGTCAGTGGATTTATACAAATATGTCTTTCTATGTATAGTTGGAATATGTATTTGTTAAGTTATTTTCCTGCCCCTTGCCAGGGTATATTAGGCAATAGGGATATAAGAACAAGATACCAAGTAAAATTTAAAACATCATGACCAGCGATAAAACACACTGGGATGTTAAAGTCTACATTATCACGAAGAGTGGGTAAGGCAGTAAGATAGAAATAAATGATGTAAAAAAAAATTGTGGTTTCAGCTATTTATCAACAATAAAATTGTATTAATAACCTAACCGTTGCTAAGTGTAGCCTATTCCTGAGGACAGCTCTTCACAACACAGTTTGAATTTCTTATCCAAAATGCTTGAGAACAGACGTTCAGAGTTTTGTTTTGTTCTTTTTTTCCTTCTGGATTTAGAATGCTTGCTTCTTCTGCCACTCCTGGTACTGCTCATCAGCGACATAGCCATTACGCTAACTGCTGGTTCCCAGGGATTTTTACAGAATTAATGGAAAACTGCATTTGAAAAAAAAACTATGAATAGATTTCAATTTTTTGTGCCAAAATAAACATGAACTTTAATTCCATTATTCACAAACATTTTTTTATTTCCTCATGTGTTTTTGCAGTATGACTTGTGACTCAAATCAAGTCTCTATTCCCAGAAGCATTGCTAGTAAAAAATTCAGGCTGTTATATGAATCGTGCTTTCATCATGAAGAATGAAGAGAGCTTGGGGGGACCAACAATTAGCATAATGGCTATGTAGCTGAACTCCCATGTAGTCGACCGCGGTTCGAGTCCAGGACCCAGTAGCTTAAACTCACACTGGCGCATGTGCGTGCATGCCCAAGATCCTGAGAGGAGAATGGAGGAGAAGGGATTGCGGTGTGGCCACCTCCCCTGGGGGGTGATTTCTCACTTTCTGTCTCTCTGTCTGTCTGGCGAGTGCACACACCCTATAGCAAAAATCTCTCTCCAAAAAAAAAAGAATGAAGAGAACTTGGAATATAAAAGAGAAAGAAACAGATGGCACAGTAAAGAAAGATTTTGCACTTTCATGTTTTGACAAAATAATTTAAAGGAGGAGATATTTGGTCTAATGGAAAGAGTCATATTTGTAGGTAAAACTGGAGATTGATAATCTGATACAGCAAGATCATACAATGAAATAATACTGAACACCACCCTAAATCCTGGCCTCCAATGAGTAAATTTACCAAGCTTCTACACTTCAATGAGTAGATGTATCCCTTAAAAATAAATAATTAAATAATAAAACAACAAATCTTCCACAGTAATTCAATATGTCTCTGAAAATAGTACTCTTATCACATTTGACCCCATCTCTGACTCTCACCCTGTGTTGTCAGTGGATTTATACAAATATGTCTTTCTATGTATAGTTGGAATATGTATTTGTTAAGTTATTTTCCTGCCCCTTGCCAGGGTATATTAGGCAATAGGGATATAAGAACAAGATACCAAGTAAAATTTAAAACATCATGACCAGCGATAAAACACACTGGGATGTTAAAGTCTACATTATCACGAAGAGTGGGTAAGGCAGTAAGATAGAAATAAATGATGTAAAAAAAAATTGTGGTTTCAGCTATTTATCAACAATAAAATTGTATTAATAACCTAACCGTTGCTAAGTGTAGCCTATTCCTGAGGACAGCTCTTCACAACACAGTTTGAATTTCTTATCCAAAATGCTTGAGAACAGACGTTCAGAGTTTTGTTTTGTTCTTTTCTTCCTTCTGGATTTAGAATGCTTGCTTCTTCTGCCACTCCTGGTACTGCTCATGTGTTCTTGCAGTGAGGACTAGGTCCTTTTTTTTTTTTTTTTCATCATCCATTAATCACTTTATTAAATAGTTGACTTAAGCATATGCTAAGGTGACTTCAACCTCAACTCCTGGTTCAATGGTGATGGAAGTAATCTGTTTCTCAATCTCACAAGGACTGTGAAAATCAATGAGTTGTTTGTGGGTTGTCATTTGTAAACAACCCTGTCTTAGAACCTCCACCACAGGATATTTTTCTTGTAGTGATTCTCAAAGTCTTGGTAGGCATCTGAACTTGTCTTTTCACTTTGAGATTCATTTCCTTTGCACCTCTGATTAAGCCAGCATGCACTTTCTCCAGGGACTTTATGTTGTGGCTGGTTAAAGTAATTCTAATTTGAATGCCCACCTCTTGCTCCATGAGTGTTTTTTGTTGTTGTTGTTGTTGTTGTTGTTGTTTGCTTTGTTTTTTGCTTTTTGGGTTTTTTTTTTTGGTTGTTTTGTTTTAGTATCTTTAAAAGCCATGGACAAAAAAAATGGAAAATTATCTGTTGATGATAATGTTTATGATAATATCTTCGACTGGACTAATATATAGTGTATTCATGCTGGGAAAATTTTTTTTGTATGCTGTAATAATAGACAGTAATTGAATGTAAAATAAGAAGAAGAAAAGAAAAAGCCATGGCTGTGGTGCATCTCCCTGCCCAACTTGTTCCTTGTTCCTCAGTGAGAACAAATAGCAGGTGAGTCAGGAGCAGGAGTGGGCTGGCGAGAGATCCCAGCACCTATGCCTATCTTCCTCAAAAAAGCCCTGATACTTCTTTTGTGAAGCGACAGCTAAGGAGTCTCTGGTTCTCACCATGGCCCATGAAAAGCCCAAGAAAGGAATCAAGACAGAATGATTATGTTAATTTGGGGGAGAGGGGGCAGGATGGTTCTGTGGTGCAGTGTAAAATCAAGAGACATATACTACTTAGTAAACTAATGGAAGCTTATCGTGAATGACAGGATTTGTCAATGAGGCAGATCAGATTCCGATTTGGTGGGTGGGCAATCAACAGACACATCTGCACAGTTGGCAATGGAGGATGAAGATACAATTGATGTGTTCCAACACTAAAAAGAGAACCACTACAGGAGGAGGTGGGTCATAGGGGGTGGGAGGGAAGAAATCAGGGTAAATAAGACATTTAATAGACACAGAAATGAAAAATTATCTGTTGGTAATCATATATTTGGTAATATCACTGACTTGACTAATATGCACTGTATTCGTGCTGGGAAAAACATGTTTTACACTGTAAAGCTGTACAGTGATTTAATGTAAATGAAAAGTAATTTAAAATTGTACATAAAAAGAACTAACATAAAATAATAAAAAGAGAGAGAACCTACTACTTTACTCCAGATTCTGCCCTTACAAACTGAGAATACATTCTCAATTAGAGAACTACAATTCACTTTCACCACATCCTGACTACTACAGTCTAGTTTTATCTATTCTTTCATTTTCCCCTTCCTTGTTATTTTATTGTACATAAAGTAACTTGTATGTGCACAAGCATGTTGCATTTTTTAAATGAAATGGCCAATGATATGTTTTTGTTTTTCTTTTTATTTTTTGGAGAGGTTTTGCTATAGGGCACATGCACTCACCAGAAAGACAGAGACAGAGAAAGAGAAAGTGAGAAATCACCCCCCATGGGGGATGGCCATGCCACAATCCCATCTCCTCCATTCTCCTCTCAGGATCTTGGGCATGCACGCACACATGCCCAGCACGAGTTTAAGCCACCGAGTCCAGGACTCGAACCGCAGTCAACTACATGGGAGTCCAGCAACATAGCCATTATTCTAACTGCTGGTCCCTGCCAATGATATGTTTTGATAACATCAGTTGAGACTGGTTCTGCGAAAATACCCCCTTTTTCATTAGTGGCATGCTCATTCAGCTCTTATCTTTATATTCCAGTAGTTTATTTTACTCTCACTGTTTTAACAAAAATAGGAAAAAAAGCTAACAACATAAAAATCATTGCAAACCTTTTCTTGATTGGAGAATTTTAATTATCATCATAAAACCAAGAAAAATTTTGTAACATTTTTATACATAGCTGTTACATACAAGACAATCTTTCTTACATAGATGTAAATTACTGTTCAAGAAAAAAAAATCCTACATCATTTTGCACTTAAGTATTTTGTTGTTTACTTATTTATTTATTTACTATCATTATGAAATACAAAATTAATTTTCCCATCCAGAATACACTGAATATTGGTCCAATCAAGGATAATACCGTATATATTTTCTTCAACAGATAATTTATAATTTTCTGTTTCTTAACTGTTTCATTTTTGTTGTTTAAATGAACTACTTGTTTAAAAAAGTAAGAATACTTGCATATACATATTGAGATAGCTTGTGGGATTAGTGCAAGTTGAAATAGATAAATTATTTATGATTTATATATGCCTTACACACATGGACTGGAGATAACTTTACAGGTTCCTTTTCTATCACAGCTTTTAGACTCTGACCTATTATACAAGATCAGGTGTGGGATTTTCCACTTGTGGCACCAAGTCAATGGTCATAAAACTTCACATTTTGCACCATTTTAGAATTTTTATTTTTGTACTTCTGTTGCTCAGCCTGTATGATACAGATGAGACTCTCCAAATTGTTTTTGATGCTAGTTTTGGAGTAACTATGAGGAAAGAGTAAAATGACAAAGGGAAAAACTACTGGTTATCTGAGAGAACAGAAAGCATTCTGTTTTAGGGAACCAGCAGTTAGCGTAATGGCTATGTCGCTGGACTCCCACGTAGTCGACCGCGGTTCGTGTCCCGGACCCGGTGGCTTAAACTCACGCCGGGCGCGTGTGCGTGCG
>NW_006203134.1:9227-15539 GCF_000334495.1 Tupaia belangeri chinensis | reverse complement strand
ATACTGTTAAATTTATATTTAATGACTGTATATCTTTACAGCATATAAACTGGTTTTTCCCAGTGTAGATGCAGTTCATATTAGTCAAGTCATAGATAGTACCATGTACTTTATCACTAACAGATAACTTTTTATTTTTATTTCTGGTGAATGTATTTTTTCTCTTGACCCCCCCTTTCCACCTCCCCCTGTTACCCACCCTAAGAAAGCATTCTGTTTTGCGTTTTAACTATTTTATATATACTTTTAAATTTATATTTAATGACTGTATATCTTTACAGCATATAAACTGGTTTTTCCCAGTGTAGATGCAGTTCATATTAGTCAAGTCATAGATAGTACCATGTACTTTATCATTAACAGATAGCTTTTTATTTTTGTTTCTGTTGAATGTATTTTTCCCTTGATCCCCCTTCCACCTCCCTCTGTTACCCACCCCGTCTTATACCGTTTTCTAGTATCTTCAGTTACGCTTCTTGCTATTACACTTTCCAATCTTTCAGCTTCTGTCATAGAGTGCAGACATCTAGGATAGCAGGGACATACGATGCCTGTCTTTCTTTTTTTTTGGAGAGGTTTTTGCTATATGGCATGTGTGCTTGCCAAAAAGACAGAGAGAGAGACAGAAAGCGAGAAATCACCCTCGGGGGGATAGCCATGCCACAATCCCTTCTCCTCTATTCTCCTTTCGGGATCTTGGGCACACATGCACACACGCCCGGTGTGAGTTTAAGCCACTGGGTCTGGGACTCGAACTGTGGTTGAACTACACAGGAGTTCAGTGACATAGCCATTACGCCAACTGCTGGTCCCACAATGCCTATTTTTTATAGTCTAGCTTGCTTCAATCTCCTCAAAAACCCATCAACAGAGAGCTTTCTAAAACACATGCTATACATTTTATAAAGCAGTAGCGAATCAAGGGATTAAAACTGAAAAAAAAAATGGTAAGGCTAATTCTACTTGCACCATCTGATTAAAGAATTACAATATTTGCCAGAGCGCTCCATGTACCAACACCCTTCAAAAGTGATCCTTTTGGGATCAGCAGTTAGCATAATGGTTATGGGAGGCTACTGCATCGAAGTGTGAGTTGTGCTTAGCAGCAGAACTGAAGTACACACCCAGGCTTGTAAAATAAAATAGGCAGACAACGGAAAGGTGAGATGCACAGGTGGAAAATGCTTTATACTTCCCCTCGGTTGATGAAATTGCTCGTATGGAGGAAACTATTTTGCAGTAAGAGTACAGGATCCCAGAAAGTGTCCCACCCCCCATCAGCATAGCTGCAAAATAGATCACCAAGTCGTTGAGAAAGACGTCAGAACAGGCAAGGTGGACCACTTGATTAAGTTCACAGAATAAGTGGGGGATTTCCACATGAGCACAGAAGGACAGCTGCAACACCAGGAAGCTTTGCAACAAGGACTGCAGTCCATTCACGATCCAGGAGGCCAGAAGCAGTAGTGCACAGAGCTGGGGGTTCATGATGACCATGTAGTGCAAGGGGTGACAGATGGCCATATGCCGGTCATAGGCCATCACCGTCAGCAGAAAGATGTCCAACCCAGAAAAGAGCATAAAAAAATACATCTGGGTGATGCAGCCTGCATAGGGGATGACCTTGCTCTGTGTCTGGATGTTCACCAGCATCTTTGGGACCGTGGTGGAGGTGAGACAGATATCTACAAAGGACAGGTTGGAGAGGAAGAAGTACATGGGGGTGTGCAGGATGGAGTCTGAGATGGTGGCCAGGATGATGAGCAGGTTTCCAGACATGGTGACCAGGTACATAAACAGGAACAGGCCAAAGAGGAAGGGTTCCAATTCGGGTTCCTCTGAAAATCCCAGAAGGAGAAATCCTGAAATACGTGTATCATTCTCTGGTCCCATAGGACAGAAGTGACTGCGAAAAAAGAAAGAGAAAGAGTAAAAGGATAAAAGGTCATGGTGCAGAAATGCACGACTCATTTGCCAGAAATGCTATCATTTGTGTTCTGCAATTACAAACACCATTTCTATATTTTATGTGTGAATTTGTTTCTCTTTAGGACATTTCCATACCATTTCTGAGTAAGAATTCCTGTGTGATGCTCAGCCTTTGCCAGAGGGTAAAGAGTCTACAGTTTTAATGATAAACTCTTTCATGCATTTGAAGAGAATAAATTAAATGTTGACATATTCTGTGTACTACCTAGACAATGAATTAAGAGAGCTATAACACAAATGTTTCTACATTATCCATGTTAAAATATGGAAAGAGTACAAGCAAATTTTAAAAATAATCTATCCCCAGTGGTGTTGAGTTCTATGCAGAGGGGGAAAATGTGGTAAAAGGGGACATTTGCATAGGTTTTTGTTTGTTTGTTTGTTTGTTTGTTTGTTTACTGAGCATTCAGATACTCCTGGTAGAGAAGCTGAAATTTCAACAGAGACCATAATGAAGACAGGGCAGAAGTCAAGGTGTTACCTGAAGAAGTGTGTGCAAGGCAGGAGGAATGACCAATGCAAATACCCCGAGGAATGCATTGTTCAAGGTTAACAAGGAAACAATTGTGGCAGGGGAATGAGCAAGAAGAGAGGAATGAGAGATGGTGTCAGAGAATAAGAAAGAACAAAATGACCTTGTTGCTGCTGAAAGGAAAACATGAGGTCTTTCTCTGTCCAAATGTTGATGCATTTGTACTTTATTAAGTTGGCTACTAAAGTGTTCTCTGAACTGAAAAGCATACCTTCTTTGTTACCCATTGTTGCATAAAGTGTTGCCCTTTACATTATACGTCACATTTTGGACTATATTCGGTCCACATTCCCTTCCTCTAAAACAGGTTCTCACCTTCAAAGTGCACCCAAGCAGCACACACACACACACACACACACACACATGCAAATACAGCACATATCACATGTAACTCATTGTGACTTCCTGGGGCCATTTTAATATCAAATCACACTATTCGAAGGGAATAGACATTAACTTGTCAATATGAAATTATGCTTCACAGAAAAAAAAAAAAAAAAAAAAAAACACAGAAATAGTACCTAGAAGTTGCAGTTTAGAAATCTCCCAAACACATGCAATCATAATGGCCCATTTTGGTATGATCATTTTATATCCTGTTTAAATACATATTTTAAAAATGAACAAGGAGACTTATGAATTCAGCGTGAGGAAGTAGTAACAGGTACTAAGCTCATAGTCCCTGATACTAGAAGGAAGATAAAAAAATCTTCCTTGGTTTTTGATATATTCCAACCTCTGCTATATCCCTTGATGCCCAGCAAAAATAATAAAAAGCAATTATCGGGGCCACCGGTGGTGTAGTGGTTAAGGGGGCTGGACTCCCACATGGCCGACCGTGGTTCAAGTGCCAGACGTGGTGGCTTGCTTTCTCACTCCCTTTCTCTCTCTCGCTCTATTCCCTCTCTGGTCATATTAAAATAAATAAAATTAAATGAAAATAATTATTTTTTTTAAAAGGCAAGTATCATTCACCAAGAAACAAGAGTAATGATATTTTGTTGGTGTTAAGACACTTAACATATTGAGCATGTAAACAGAAAAATATAAGCAAATGGAGTAACCAATAATTCACAAAGGAAATATAACAAAACACACACACACACATAAAATTTGGAATGTTTTACATGAGACAAAAGAGGACTTTTTTTTTTTTTTTGAGAGGTTTTTGCTATAGGGGGAGTGCGCTCACCACACAGACAGAGAGAGACAGAGACAGAAAGCGAGAAATCACCCCCCAGGGGGATGGCCATGCCGCAATCCCTTCTTCTCCATTCTCCTCTCGGGATCTTGGGCATGCACGCACACATGCCCGGCGTGAGTTTTAAGCCACCGGGTCCGGGATGCGAACCACGGTCGACTGCTTGGGAGTCCAGCGACATAACCATTACGCTAACTGCTGGTTCCCAAGAGGACATATTTTTCATGTGCCTATTCCATGCTTACCTGACCAGCTGATTTCTACATTATCTGAAAGTAGATGAGGGATTCCCCTTTCTCACTTTCTTTTTCTCTCTTTTTTCTTCTTCTTTTTTAAGGTTTTTTGCCGTAGGGCATGTGCACTTGCCAGAGAAAGACAGAAAAATGATAGTGAGAGAGAAAATAAGAAATTAGCCCAGGGGAGATGGTCATGCTGCAATCTCTTCTCCAGTCTCTTCCTGGAATTTTGAGCATGCATGCACACACATCTGCCATGATTTTCAAGCCGCCAGGTCCAGGACTTAAACCATAGTTAGCCATGCTGGAGTCCACTATCTTAACCACAACACCACCTGCTGCCCGTCCCCCCATTTGACAAATCCACCATGGACACTTTTTTCTCTTTATGTCTTCATCTAATGTACCAAGACTTCCCAGGCCGTACTCTATAAGGTCCTATACAGGGAACCAGCAGTTAGCATAATGGCTATGTCGCTGGACTCCCACGTAGTCGACCGCGGTTCGTGTCCCGGACCCGGTGGCTTAGAACTCACGCCGGGCGCGTGTGCGTGCATGCCCAAGATCCTGAGAGGAGAATGGAGGAGAAGGGATTGCGGCGTGACCATCCCCCCTGGGGGGTGATTTCTCGCTTTCTGTCTCTATGTCTCTCTCTGTCTGCCTGGCGAGCGCACGCGCCCTATAGCGAAAATCTCTCCAAAAAATAAAAATAAAAAAAATAAGGTCCTATACACATCTTGATGAGTGATGGCATTAAGTAAAATTCTGCATACGATTTGTCTCTGAGGACATGATGTCGTACACACATTTATTTCCTTGCACCTTGTCTTCGCCATAAGAATCCAAGATCCAGATTAACAGACATTATTTGCCATTCTATTTCACTAAAGGTATGTTAATATGTGTACACTAAGTGAAAAAATTAAAACAAGGAAAAGATATGCTACAAAAATAATGACAGGGGAATACAACCAGGTGAGATGATTTCAAAACAATTGTATTAAACCTGAGGTTTATACACGTTCACATATTTCTCTCATATATATTGATATTTACATAAGAAAAACTAAATGTAAACATCAAAATCTGTGGGAAACACCAATTCTTGTGCTTTAAAGAATGCAATAAAAAATCAAAAACATGAAGCGAAAACAAACAACTTGTCACACCACTATGACAAAAGAATTAGCACAATTTGCAATGGAGTAGTAATATTTAACAAGTATAATTAACTTCATGACTGAGGACATAATTTCAAAGTAAAGGTCATTACTATACCTCTTTTCATCTATTAGATAAAATATTTTTTAAAGAATTACTTTATTTATTCATTTACTTTTTTAAATTTAACCAGAGAGGGACAGAACCAGAAAGAGAGAGGGAGAAAAAGAGAGAGAAAGTGAGAAGGCAAGCTGCCAGGTCTGGGACTCGAACCACGGTTGGCCATATGGTAGTCCAGTGCCGTTAACCACCATGCCATCTGCCGGCCCCAAATATTTATTTCATCTAAATACACAGCATGATAGAAGATATCATACATTTTTTTCCCCCATGAACTGCTGTAAGGTAGTATCTGAAAGGAATTCAGTAGTCTAGATCTTTGTCATCAATATGGAAACATTCTCAAATATGCCCCATTTTAAAAATAAATAAGAAATGACCTCAGTTCAGTGTATTCTCCTACTGTTAATGCCCTCTCTCTCTCCCACAATTAATCATAAAGACCCTTGGATGTAAGTTCTACTTTCAATGGAACAACTTTAAGCCTCCCCTTTCCTCTTCTAATTGTGCTTCCAAGAACAATGAAATGTCAGTAATCACCCTCCATTGTTTATTTAATGTTCAATGATCCTTTTAGCATCGTAAATAAATACATAAAAGAATTTGTTAATAAATCAAGCAAGCAAAGAACTACTGGAAGCTGTTGGCTCTGGGTTAGGCTGGAATGACTCTCAGCTGAACTGAAGTACCTGGTTTTGCCTTTTGCCTTCCATTCCCCCTGACCTTGTCCTGAAGTACCTAAGACCTCTTGGACTCACCTAGATTTTTATTTTTCTTACATAAAAGCCTCAGTATGGAAGTTTCAATTCCTCCCCGAATGGTTGATGATGGAGACTCAAATCCTGCTCTAAGATAGAACAACAGGAAGCAGTCAGGTATCAGTACCTGAGCCAGATTTAGGACTGCAAAAGAAATAATCGTGTCCCAGGCAGGCCAAGTTCGCACATGCTGAGGGACAACAGCAGAGGAGATATTTACAGCTCCTCATAGTTGCTCATTAGACACATTTTTCCTTGTTACTCCAACCCTGGCACATGGTTTCCCTGGGGGACATAGCTTTGCTCCAAAACAAA
>NW_006203134.1:8077-9196 GCF_000334495.1 Tupaia belangeri chinensis | reverse complement strand
CTGATTCTATGTTCTCTAGACACCAGATTAAACATTGGGGGATTGAGTCCAAATTTCTCCTTCTCCATGAACTATCTAAGCCTTCCAGAGAGCCAGGCTTCTAACACCTCATCCCAGCTCTGAATTCAAGTTTTCTCTAAAGCCTGAAAATGAAGAGCCTGTCACTTGAATCTACAAAATCTTCATTGTGGTGGGAACATAGTCCTTTATATCTCCAGAAAATTGCTATTCTCCTCATCGATAAGGGAATGAACTGCATATTCTTAATATTAAAACAAGACCTACATCCATTGGCTTCACAATGCTTTTGATAACACAATTTAAAATGTTCATATTTACAATAAGATTAAGAGCTGTTGTTTAATCTTTCGTTTTTAAAATAGTGGTAATTATGGGAGGTATAGGGGCCAGAAGGTGGCATGATGGTTAAGGTGCTGGGCTCCCAGACCCCATGGCTTGAAATTCATGCCAAGTGCATGTGAATGAATGCTCAAAATCCCAAGAGGAGAATGAAGAAGAAGGGATTGCAGGATGGCCATCCCCCCTGGTGAGGGTGTGATTTCTTACTTTCCCTCTCACTGTCTCTTTCTGTCTCTGGTGAGTTTATGCGTCTTATGGTAAAAAATGTTTTCTTTTTGTTTCTTCTTCTTTTTTTTTTTTTTGAGAGGTTTTTGCTATAGGGTGCATGTGCTCGCCAGACAGACAGAGACAGAGAGATAGAAAGCAAGAAATCACCCCCCAGAGGGGATGGCCACGTTGCAATCCCTTCTCCTCCATTCTCCTCTTGGGATCTTGAGCATGCACACACACATGCCCAGCACGAGTTTTAAGCCACCGGGTCCGGGACGTGAACCACGGTCGACTACATGGGAGTTCAGCGACATAGCCATTACGCTAACTGCTGGTCCCGGTAAAAAATGTTTTAAGAACTATGGGAGATATAGTAAAATTTCTTATACTGGTTGTCAAGAAATTAATGCCTTATAAGAATTATCTATTTTTTGTAAATGTATGTATTTATTTAAATTGCAGATAAAATTGTATATGTTTATGATATAAAAGAAGATATTTGAAGTATGTATGTATATATATATATATATATATATATTATCTTGAATA
>NW_006203134.1:0-7091 GCF_000334495.1 Tupaia belangeri chinensis | reverse complement strand
CTTCCCTAAGAATGGTAGGGTAGTTCCTGTTCTTCCCTGAGGTAATACAGGGCTGGTAACCATCATCTTCTCACTGTCCATAGGTAGATAAAATCCTTCTATACAGTATATTTCTCAATTGGTTTAAGACAGCTAAAGATTCTTTCTGTTGCTTATGGTTGTAAGTTCTTAATCCTTGTTTTCGGCTTCAGCTTGCTGACCCAGAGGCCACACGACCGCCCCGGAGAGAGGGAAGGGGGGGGGGCGGCACCTGCCGCGGCCTTGGCGCGGGGCGCGGGGGAGACGCACTGAGCCTGGGAGGGCCCGCGCAGGTCCCGCCACCGGTCGCAGCCCTACACTTATCTACTTTTTAGCATTATTTAAGAATATAATTTTTTAGAGAGATTTTTGCTATAGGGTGCATGAGCTCATTGGATACAGAGAGACCGAAAGTGAAAAATTGCCCCCCTAGAGGATATGGCCACACTCTAATACCTTTTCCTTCATTCTCCTCAGGATTATGGCCATGCATGCACATGCACCTGGCGTGAGTTTTAAGCAGCCAAGTCTGGGGTTTGAGCCCCTGTCAACTACATGGAAGTCCAGTGACTTAACCATTATGCCATCTGCTGGTCCCAAGAATATAATAGTTTCTAATTATCTATAGTTATTATACCTGTATCATATCTTTCATAGCTATTCCTCCTATCTAATTATAACTTTGTATCTTTCACCAGCATCTTCCCAACTACTATGACCCCTCTGCCCCATAAATTCAAACTCTGGGAAACTCTATTCTACTCTTTGATCCTGTGAAGTCAACTTTTTTAGAGTCCACATATCAGTTAAATCATGCAGTACTTGACTTTCTGTGGCTTATTGTATTTTATATAATGTCTTCCAAGTTCATCTATATTGCAAAGGGCAGGATTTTGTTCTTCATATGGTATTCCATTGTCTACATACACTACATTGTCTTTATCCATTCATCTTTTTATGGATACTTAGGAAGAATTCATGTCTTCACCATTGTGAATAGTGCTACAATAAGCAATGAGAGTATACACATCCTTTCGACATAGTGATTTTCTTTACTTTTATATAAACACTCAGGAGTAAGATTATTATTGGATCATCGGAAAAGTCAGGATGCACTTTTCTATGTTTTTCTATGCAAAAATGCATCATGACTTTTCTGACAACCCAGTAGATCATATTCTATTTTTACATATTTGAGTAACTTCCATACTTTTTCTTTATAATGGATAACTAATTTGCATTCCCACCAATGTTTTCCCCTTCCTCCACAACCTAGCCACCTAGAAAACCCTCTTTCTCTTTTTTTTAATTTTCTTTTTGGTAATCACTAGTCTAACAGAAGTAAGAAGATGCCTCATCGTCATTTTGATTTGCATTCCCCTATTGATTAGTGATGATGAGGGTTTTTTTATGAGCCATTGGCTGTTTTTATATTTTCTTTTGAGAAATGTCTGGTCAGGTCTTTTGCTCATTTTTAATTGGATTATTTGCTTTCTTCTTATTAAGGTATTTGAGTTTCTGATGTTTTTTTGGACAGTACCCTCCATATCAGATGTGTAGCTTGCAAATATTTTCTCATTCTGTGCATTGTCTATTCACTATGTTGATTGCTTTCTTTGCTGTTCAAAAGCTTTTTTTTTTTTTAGCGGTTTTTGCTATAGGGCGTGTGCGCTCGCCAGACAGATAGAGAGACAGAGAGACAGAAAGCAAGAAATCACCTCCCAGGAGGGATGGTCACACCATAATCCCTTCTCCTCCATTCTCCTCTCGGGATCTTGGGCACACACGCACACACACCTGGCATGAGTTTAAGCCACCCGGTCCAGGACTCGAACTGCAGTCGACTACGTGGGAGTCCAGTGACATAGCCATTACGCTAACTGCTGGTCCCGCAAAAGCTTTTTAGTTTGATGTAATCCTGCTTGTTTATTTTTGCTTTCATTGCCTATACCTTTGAGGTTTAATCCAAAAAAAAAAAATCTCATATTCTTGTGATAAATATCACTTGATCACAGTTCTATTTTTTTTCTGACTGTAAGTTTAAAAAACTGAGTGTGGGGGTGGCAAGTGGTGTGGTGGTTAATGGTGCTGGACTTCCCCATGGCCGACTGTGGTTCAAGTCCTGGACTTGGTGGTTTGCTTTCACACTTTCTCTCTCTTGTGCTCTCTTGCTCTCTCCCTCTCTGGTCAAATTGGAAAATGGACTAAAAAATAAATTAATTAAATAAATAATTATTTTTTTAAAAAAGTAAAAGTCTGAGTGTGGGTAAATTAAGAGGATACATTTATATTCAGTTCATGGTTTGACAGTACATGACTCAGAACTGTGTCGCGATGAGGTCTTCTCGTTGATAAAATACGTGGCAAAAACAGAGCAAACCAGATGCGCATAAGTCTGTGTCTGTGTTTCTATCTTCTTCCTTTTTCTTATAATTATACCAGGCTTCAATCATGTCACCTGCCCTGGTAACTTTAATCCTAATTTCCTCCCCAAGCCCCTGACATCTAACACCCTAGCTGGATTCTTTTTTTTTTTTTTTTACTTTCTAAATAGTATCTCAACAAAATATTTATACATTTTGAAAGTACACGTTCAAACAATATCAATGATAAGTGATCTTTTTATGTGCTGTTGAATTAAATCTCCCAGTATTTTGTCAAGAATTTTTGCATTTCAGTTCATTAAGGATATTAAGCCTATAGTTTTCTTTTCTTGTTGTGTTCTTGTCTGTTTTGGGATAAGAAGACTTATAAAGTGAGTTGGCTGAGTGCCTTCTGTGTGGTCGCTGGGAAGAACCTGCTGCTGTGCTGACCATGCTCTGCCAGACAGTGTCCATGGAGACAGAGTGTTACTATGGCAGCTGTGTTTGTGGCGTGTCTTGATGTCTTAAAGTGAGTGAAGCCTCTGGTCCCCTCCTGCATTCTCTGGCCTGCCTAACAGTCCTAGATAAATTTTAGAATTTTCTTTTTCATGAAAAGAAAACATACTGGAATGATGATGAGGTGTTTATATCAGTATAACAATTCATTTTGGATGAATGTGGGGAAAGGGTCATCTTTGTAAAGATTGAACTTCCAAGTTTGGGAAGAAACCGACCATCCACCAGATAACTAGAAATTGCTGCAGGACCATAAGAAATATGGGGAAGCAGGAAAATACCTCTCCTACAAGGGAAAAGGATAGCTCCTCTTCATCCACACACAGTTCAATGGAAATCATGGAAATGTCTGATAAAAAATTCAAAACATTCATAATGGCAAAGCTAACAGAGATGGATAAGAAGAGAGACAAGGAACTGCAGAAGAGGAAGGAGAAAGGAGTCGAAGAGTTCCAGGAGGCGAGGAAATTCATGCAAGATCTAAAAGAGGAATTTCACACTTTACAAAAGAATCAGATGGAACTGTTAGAGATGAAGGCTATAATACAAGAAGTCAAAATCTCCCTTAAAAGTATTAAAAGCAGACTAGATCATATAGAAAATAGAATCTCTAATGTAGAAGAGAAAATGGTTGGCCTAGAAAAATCCACCGCGAAGACTGAGAAAATGGCCCAAAAATTTGAGAATAATATGCGAGAAGTACTAGATACCATCAAACGTCCAAACATCCGGATAATAGGCATCCCAGAAGGTGAAGAGACTCATAAGGGCATTGATAATCTATTCCATGAAATCTTACAAGAAAATTTTCCAAACCTGGAGAGGCACTCAAAGATTCAGTCCCAAGAAATACAGAGGACCCCAAATAGAATCAACCCAAGAAGATCTTCTCCAAGACACATTATAGCCAGATTGACCAAAACCACAGACAAAGACAAGATACTAAGACTGGCAAGAGAAAAAAGGCAAGTTACCTACAAAGGGTATCCCATCAGACTAACGGCAGACCTCTCATCGGAAATTAAGTTTCAAGGAAATATCCTTACCAGTTCAAAACTGCTTTTTTTGAAACCATCAGCTGAAGTTGCTATTGTAAGTAGTTAGATTACTTATGATATTGTGTGGTCAACAAAATGTTGGGGGAAAAGGAATTGAAGACAACTGTAGACAGCAGAAATAGTGTAACAAGAGAGTGGAATAGGGCAGAGGGTCAGACATGGGGTAAAAAACATATATATGAAAGTAGTAATGGAATTTTATGGATGATAACATGCATGATTAAGCCACTATGCAGGTTACTCTAGAGGGGAAACCACATTTAGTATGTTGTGAAGATGCTCAGGGAATAAATGTAAATTTTAAAAAAAATTTCAGAAAAAAAAATACTAAAACTGTTACCAAAATTAAAAGAAAAAACTGTGTATTTGATGACCACAGTAAGCTATATAGCCCCAGCTAGGTACTATTTTATAGTATGTTCATTCTACTCACTGAGGTTTATGCCTAAAGTCAGACATGGGTTCTTGTGTATGTATATATCAGCTGTGCTTGCTATTGCAAATATTTAGACAAATTAAGTTCATTAGCAAATCAATTAAATGGGGGGGATAGGCATAGAAAGCAATCATGGATACCAGAGACAATGGGAGGAGGATTGGACAGGGCAGAAGGTTGGGGATAGGGAATCAAGGATGGCAAAAAAGAAAAAGGGAGAAAAAAAAAGACAAAATATACAAGACATAAGAAATGGAAAATTGTTTGTTGATAACATGTATGTTGATGTGCTTGATTGAGCCTACAGACAGTGTATTTTGGATGGGAAATTAATTTTGTATACTGTAATGATGTATAGCGTATTAATGTTAAAAAAAAGAAGAAATTAATTAATTTTAAAAAATAAAGTGAGTTTGCTTTTTTTTAGTTTATTTATTTATTCAGACAGAGAGAAAGAGAGACCACCACTGACAAAGCCTTGATTCTGTGATCCATATTGAAGCCTCTGCCAGTCAAGGTCACTGTCACACACATGCTTAACACTCAGTGAAGTTTCTGGAAATGAACTAATGACCAACCCATGTGGTTTTGTAAAATGTTGCATTTTGCTATTGCACCACAGATTAGCCTCCTGAAATTACTTGAAATTATTCTTTCCTTTTAAATTTTTTTAGAAGAGTCTAAAAGTTTTTAAAAGTTCTTTAAAAGAGTTTATTAGTTCTTCAGATGTTGGTAAAATTCACTGGTGAGACCACCAGATCCTGGGTATTTTTTTTGATGTGAGAATTTCTCTGACTAATTCTATTTCTATTCCCCTCTCTGCACAATGTTCAACCACAGTGCTATGGGGCCAACTTCCTTTTTTAAAAATAGTTTATTTTAGGTCCAGCAGGATGGAGGTCAAGGCGGCTAGATTCCACATGGCCATTTGCATGGTTCAAATCCTGGATGGGCAGCTTGAGACTCGTGTCTGGCCTGTGCATGCCAAAATTCAAGGGGAGACTGGAGGAGAAGAGACTGCCGTGGGCCATCCCTCTTAGGGGTGAGCTCTCACTTCATTTCTCTCTTTCCTTTGGAAAGTGCACTTGCTCCTCAGCAAAAACCAACTCACCAAAAAAGTTCATTTATATATTTGAGAGAAACAGAAGCATAGATGGGTATACTTGACAGGATCTCACCATGCTCTAATCCTTCTCTTAATCTGCCAACTAGCCAGGATCATGGGTGTAAAGTAGGTGTGCCTGATGTGTTCATGTCAGCCCATGATCCAAACCCAGCCTCTCATATCGGTCCAGGATCAAGTCTCCCTGTGGATGGGGTGAGCCCAGGTCACTAAAGCACCAGGTGATAGAGGGACAAAAGTTCCAAAATTGTTCATAGGCCCTGAGTGTGGACTAATGAGAGAAGGCCTGCCAAGGCCAGGCTCAAGTGTACATGGGTGGGGTGAGCACAGGCCACTTGAGCACCAGGCAACTTAGTGGCAACAATTCCATAGTTATTCCCAGTCCTGAGGGTGGATTCATGAGAGGAGGTGTGTCGAAGCCAGGCTTAAATCTAGAGGTGAGGCATATATTAAATAGCTAGACTAAATCACTCCAAAATGCATATATACATCAAAACATCATGTTGATTTAATGCTAAATGAGGCAAGCCAGACTATGAAAGAGAAGCATTGAATGTCCCCACTTAATATATACTGAATGCCTGCACTCTGTTGCAGAAACTGAAAGATTGAAAGGCATAAAAATAGGGAAAGCAACTACAGATGCCAGAAATAGTATGGGAAGAAGGCAAGAAATGGCAAGGTAGATGGAGGGAACCAAGGAGAAAAAAATTCAACAGACAAAAAGATGGAAAATTATCTGTTGATGACAATGTGCTTAGTAATTTCTTTGAACTAATGTACAGGTTATTCATACTGAGAAAATTCATTTTCAGTGTTGCAAATATATACAGTGATGGTTGTTGTCCTTTGCAGCTGCCCATCTGCATGCTTTTGAGGCATATAAGTATACTTCTTTTCTATTTTTTATTTATTATTTTTATTTTTTTGAGAGGTTTTTGCTACAGAGTGTGTGCACTTGCCAGAAAGACAGAGAGAGACAGAGAGACAGAAAGTGAGAAATCACCCCACCCCCCAGAGGGATGGACACGCTGCAATCCCTTCTTGTCCATTCTCCTCTCGGGATCTTGGACACGCACACACATGCCTGGCGTGAGTTTAAGCCACCAAGTCTGGGACTCAAACTGTGGTCGACTACGTGGGAGTCCAGCGACACAGTTATTACACCAACTGCTGGTCTCAACTTCTTTTCTATTTAAAATCTTCACCTTCCTATTGAAACTTCTGTTTTCGTACTTTACGATTGTTTTCATTTTTTTTATTTTTGTCAGAGGACAGGTCTCTAATTTTAGAGATCTGGAAGTGAAGAACTAAGGGATTTACTCAATGCAGCTCAACACTCTCCCATCGTATTACATATTTTGGTTCCACGACTCAGATAAACTTTTAAGTACTTTCCGGATTGCTTTCCCTGCTGCAACTGCTAAGGAAGCTTCCTCCTGCTGCCTCTTGAGCGTCTGCAAGTATAACCCTTGCCAAATTCTGTGGGTACTGCCACCCTTTGCTAGCACAGTTCTGTCTTCTGTTTTGTCCTCTTCGCCCTCTCTCAGGGTGGCTGCCTTCCATTTTTATGGGTT
>NW_006203133.1:0-626 GCF_000334495.1 Tupaia belangeri chinensis | reverse complement strand
TGTGCACCCACATGAGAGAGAGAGAAAGTATCCCTGACTGGGTCTTGTCGTGTTATAATCCTCTGCCCCCAGTCCTGTAGCCCCCTAGGGCCCTGGGCACTCATGTACTCACCCAGCGTGTTTTTCAGGTCTGCCCAGGATGTGAACTGAGGCTGTCCAGTGGCTTCCAACATCAGAGTGCTCGCATTACGCTGCACTGTAACGTTGGGCCTGTAACCTTTTTAAAAGGAAGTTTCATCTTTCTTCTCCCCTGTTGTACCCAGATTATAACCTATGTGCCTGAAATAGAGTTTAGGAAATTCTTGCTTATTTTTTTTTTAAGTTGCCAGAGGGTGTGTACCCTTGCCAGAGAGAGAGAGAGACAAGGAGAGGGAGAAAGCACCCCCAATGGGGCATGGTCACCACAATCCCCTCTCCTCCATTTCTCCATTCTGTTTGGGTTTTGGATGCGCATATACCCACGCCTGGCATGTTTTTCAATCTGCTAGGGCTAGGTATTGAACTGTGGTCGGCCAAGTGTGATTTGGTGCCTCTTATCCACCAGGCTACAGGGCCAGCCTTTCATTTTTTCTTTTCTTTCTAAGAGGTTTTTCGTTAGGGCACATGCGCTCACCAGACAGAGACAG
>NW_006203132.1:0-1447 GCF_000334495.1 Tupaia belangeri chinensis | reverse complement strand
ACAAAAATATTCTCCCATTTCAAGGGATGTTTATTCAGACTAATTACCGTGTCTTTTGCTGTGTAGAAACTTCTTAATCTGATGTAATCCCACTTGTCTCTTTATGGGATTATTGACTGCACTTTAGGGGTCTTATTTAAAAAGTCTCTGCCTGCCCCAATGTCTCTCTCTCAGAGTTTTCCCAGTGTTTTCCACTAGTAGTTTCACAGTCTAAGGTCTTAGGTTTAGTTCTTCGGTCCACTTCGAGTTGATTTTTGTTAATGGTAAAACATGCGGGTTCATGGGTCAGGGTTCAGTTTTATCTTTCTGCAGGTGGATACCCAGTTTTTCCAGCACCACTTGCTAAAAGTTCTCCTTTTACCACTGAATTGACTGATGTGCTTTGTAAAAATTCAGTTGGCTCTATATTTTGGGCTTTCTTTCTGGCATTTTTATTCTGTTCCTTTGGTACAGTTGTCTTTTTTTGTGCCAATTTTATGCTCTTTTTGATTATCACAGCTTTGCAATCTATTATGGGGACAGGGAGTGAGATGCTGGTCACTCCACTCTTCTTGCATAGGCTCATTTTGGTAACACGGGGTCTTTTATGATTCCAGATACATTCTATGATTGTCTCTTCCAAATCTGTGAAGAATGTCTCTTATAATTATATAGAGATTGCATAATGTCTCATAATTATATAGCGATTGCATTAAATGTGTAGATAAATTTGGGTAAAATTGCCATTTTGATTATATTAATTCTTCCAATCCAGAAACATGGAATGTCCTTCCACTTTTCTTGTGTCACTTTAATTTCCGTTTTTAGATTTTCATAGTTTTCCTTGTAAAAGTCTTTGACTTCATTGGTTAGGTTTATCCTTAGGTATCTTTTAAATTTTATGTCTGTGGTAAAAGGAGGTTATTTCTTCAGTTCTACCTTGGTCAGCTTGTTCATATATAAAAATGCTATAGATTTTTGGATGTTAATTTTGTATCCTGACACTATACAATATTCATTTATTACTTCAAGAAGATTTTTCATGGATATCATTGGGTCTTTAAAGTATACCATAATGTTATCTGCAACTATATTTTCAACTCTTTCCTTTTTAAATGCCTTTTAGGCCCTCAGATGGAGGGAGTGGCAGTGGCAGCACAGGCTGTGCAGCAGGGCATGGGCCACATGGCCACCACCTCGCAGTATCTGCCCCTGGGGCCTAAGGAGGAGCCTGGGGCACCTAGGCCCCTCATGCACCTGGAGGCCATGGCAGCAGTGGCTGCCTTGGAGAGGCTGCACGCGGGAGCCACATACCGGGAAGTGTAGAAGCTGATGGACCACGCCACCCCTGGGACTAGCGCACCCCCAGTGGCTAACCCTGCAAGGAGGCAGCAGCAGAGACTGGGCTGGCGGCCCGCACCAGGAATCTGGCAATCGGGGCGGCAGTGGCATTGGCAGAGCCGGCAGC
>NW_006203131.1:0-1400 GCF_000334495.1 Tupaia belangeri chinensis | reverse complement strand
AGGTCCAGGATTCAAACCACGGTCAGCCATGCGGGTATCCATCAATGCAATCATTACACCATCTGCTGGTCCCAATAAAATAATTCTTTTTAAAAATAATAACAAAAAATAAATAAAGATGTCTGGCCTTGCCACTGACTCCAAGCAAAGATGCGGGTGCTGAAGAGATCCTAAAAGAACCCCAAATGACTCATTCACCTGCATGTGCTCTTCCTTGTCCACAAAAACACCATTGATCCTAAGCACTCTATCTCCATCCCGGAGGCCGGCCTTCTCTGCTGGGCTCCCCTTCTCCACCACCCGGACCAGGTGGCCATCGGTGTCCTTCTCGATTCGCAGGAAGAAGCCATAGCTCTTTCCTTCCTGTTTGGACAGTTTACACTCTCGAGGACTGAACATGGAAGTCATCTCTGTGATGAAAAACAAATGGATAAATCCATGGGATATGTTTCCATTTCAGTAGTTCCAACCAAACTCCTCTTTGTCTCCAAAACTGAATCTAAATGCATAACTCAAAAAGTTATAAGAAAAGGCAGCCCACTCCCATTCAAATATCTGATGAACCTGTCAATTTTTCCACATAGAAGATAAATCTGTAGACAAGACAGACACATATATTGCCCAGAGACAACGTAATTACATTTTCATAACGATATGGTGCATGTTACCCTATGGAAGAATAGAGTAATAGTGGGCAGTAGGTGAATGGAGGTTAAGGCAGCCAGATTCCACATGGTGGACAACAGATTTGAGTCCAACTCGGGCAGCTTAAGAGGCACGCTGGGCACATGTACGTGTGTGATCAAAATGCCAAAAGAAGAGGTAGAGAAGGGATTGCAGCATGATTATTTCCCTATGGGAAAGGGGCATTCCCTCACTGCCTCTCTCTATGTGTCTCTCTTTAATGGGCACTCATGTTTTTGGGCAAATTTTTTTTTGAGGGGGAGAGATTTTTGCTATATTGCTATAGGGCATGTACACTCGCCAGAGAGACGGAAAGCGAGAAATCACCCCCCAGGGTGGATGACCATGCCACAATCCCTTGTTCTCCATTCTCCTCTTGAGATTTTGGGCACTCATGCACACACACCCAGCATTAGTTTTAATGCCACCAGGTCTGGGACTCAAACCATGGTCGACTACGTGGGAGTCCAGCAATGTAACAATTAAGCCATCTGCTGGTCCCGTTTTGGGCAAATTTTTTAAAAAGGAAAAGGTGACTGGGTCAGCTGCAGTGGTACAATGGTAGCCAGAAGCTCTGTGATGCTGGGACCACACAAGAAGATCGCTGTGCCTATCATTATGCTGGCTGAGGCTGGGGATAAATCACAGAGCGAAGACCCTGTTGGGGAGTCCCCATCCTAAGAAGAAATAAATAAAAATAAATTTTAAAAAAAAGA
>NW_006203130.1:0-1397 GCF_000334495.1 Tupaia belangeri chinensis | reverse complement strand
ATATTCTTTCACCAAACAACAGTGCCTTGATTACTACAGTTTTATAGTAAGTCTTGAAGGAATAGTCCTACAGTTTTTTATCCTTCCTTCTATCTCGCCATCATTGTTTTCAAAGTAAAGAAACATATATAGTCAGTTGCTTTCTGCCATAAGTATCATGGAAATACTATAATTGAAGAGTTTGTAGGGAACAGCAATTTACTGAAGTGGACTAGAACTTTAGATGATCAGGATGAAAGTTATTTGAAGACACAGGGCAAACAAAAATAAAAATATATTTTATGAAATTGAATATTTGTGTGCAGGTATTTTTTTGTCATAGGAAAGGTGTGTTCATTAGAGAGGGAAAGTGAGAAATCATCCCCCCCCCAGGGGGTAGCCACATCACAGTCCTTCTCCTTCATTCTCCTCTTGGGATTTTGGGCACACACACATGTGCGGCATTTGATTTTCAAGCCACTAAGTCCAGGACTTAAACTGTGGTCAGCCATGTGGAAGCCTTAACCATATGCCATCTGATGGCCCCATTTAATTCTTTTGTATCTTTTATGAGACTTTTGTAATTTTCTTCATATTGATATTGTGTTTTGTTAGCTTTTTTAACCTTAATATTGCAATTTTTTAGATTTTTACCTAAGTATTTAAGTTTTTGGATGCTAATGTAAATAGTAATGTTTTTAGTTTCTTTTCTTTCCTTTTTTTATAAAGTGCCAGGGTGTGTATGTACTCATCAGAAAGACAGAGAGAGAGGAGGAGAAAGTACCCCATAATGGGGGCATAGTCATGCCACAATCCTTTCTCCTCCATGTCTTAATCCTGTTGGGATTTTGGGCACTCATCCATATGCTCCCAGCCAATTTTTCAAGCTGCTGGGGCCAGGATCAAACCATGGCCAGCTTGTGAGATCTGGTCCTCTTATCCACGAGGCTATGAGGCCAGTGTGCATTTTTAATTTCATATTTCATTTGATCATTCATTTTACATATAGAGGAAAAAATTGACCTTTGTATATTAACATTATATTGTACAACCTTGCTATAATCACTTATTAGTTCCAGAAAGGTTTTTTGGTTGTTAATTATTTCAGGTCTTCTACATAGATAGCCATGTCATCCATCAACAGAGACAATTTCACTTTTTCCTTTTCAATTTGTGTACCTTTAATTTTCTTTTCTTTCTTTTTTTTTTTTGGAGAGGCTTTTGGTATAGGGCACCTGCACTCGCCAGAAAGACGGAGAAAGACAGAGAGACAGAAAGTGAGACATCACCCCCCAGGAAGGATGGCCACACCACAATCTCTCCTCCTCCATTCTCCTCTGGGGATCTTGGGCACACACACCCACATGCCCAGCGTAAGCCTAAGCAGCTGGTTCTGGGACTCGAACCACGGTTGACTA
>NW_006203129.1:0-588 GCF_000334495.1 Tupaia belangeri chinensis | reverse complement strand
CAACAGGGCATGTGCACTCACCAGATAGATAAGGGTGGAAGAGTAAGAAAGTAAGCCACAGTTCTGAGATTTCAACCATGACCAGCCATATGAGAATCCAATGCCTTAGATACCATGCCACTGCTAGCCCTGCCAGATACTATTTTAAGGTTCCAGAACATAGGAAAAATAAGAAATGCTTCAATCATGGTTTCTGGACCTACATAGAAATGAGATGACATGTTAGGTACAACCAATTCTTGAAGGGCTATAAAGGGTAGTATAAGCATGGGGAGTGTAAGTTATAATTGAGTACTATTCATTCTAATAGTGCCAGGAGAGTATGATACTACGTTATCATCACAGAAAATGTGAAATACTTCAGGTGACATACATGTTAACTACCTTTGTTCAATTGTTGCATGTTCTCTTTAAAAGTCCAAAAACTGCTTTGTATTTTATAAGTATATATGTATATAATTTGTATGTATGTATGTATTTTATAGGTGTGTATTCTCTAATTTTTTATATATAATTTTTAAAATGTATAAAAATGTGAATGTGTGCACTCCTCATTGACATCCATCAAAATATTTGTTGTCTTCTCCA
>NW_006203128.1:0-471 GCF_000334495.1 Tupaia belangeri chinensis | reverse complement strand
TCCTGCCTTGTGTATATAAGAAAGTGCTCTGGCCCTCAATAAACGAGCAAAACCTTCATACCATCAAGAGCTGTGACACTGTGTGAGCTGTGACACTTCTTTTGCTCCCGTGCTGAGATGCTGCGCCGGTTCCAGACCTCCGCCCCCTCGCTTGGGTTCTCTGCCGGATACATCCCGCAGGCCGGGACATTCTGGCACCCGAACAGGGACTCGAGTTGAAGGGGTAGCAACAGGTTCCCAAAGATTCTGAAGAGAAAGAAGAAACACGTTCCCAGCAGAGGAACAAGACAGAAGTTCGTTCCCAGCAGAGGAACGAGACAGAAGTTCGTTCCCAGCAGAGGAATGAGACAGAAGCCCGTGGCACTTCAGGGGACGCAGAAGAAGATGTCCCGGTGAGTACTTACTCATGTTTAAATTCCGGGTTATAGCATAGACTATACTGGGGCAAGAGCTCAGCCAGCATGAATTGTT
>NW_006203127.1:0-689 GCF_000334495.1 Tupaia belangeri chinensis | reverse complement strand
AGAAATGATGTTGCTTATTCCAAGATTCCCCGTCAAGGACACCGTGTCCAGCAGAGCACAGTCAGCACAGTGGCAGGTTCTCCCCAGCGACCACGTGGAAGGAACTCCATTACAGGGTCTTGATAGTACAATCTACTACCAACCTCAGCCAGCCTTGAACCATGAGCATTCACAGGGAGTTCTTCGACTATAAACCTGGAACTTTGTCAACTGAATGTGTCTCATGAAGCATTGCATTAAAAAAAAAATTATTTATTGAAGTTTATTTGTCAATTTTATTTTTTAATTTGACCAGAGAGAGAGGGAGAAAGCAAAAGTGAGAAAAAAAGCCACCAGATCCAGAACTCAAACCATATTCAGCCATGTGGGAGTCCAGTGCCTAAAGCACCATATCACCTGCTGTCCCCAAGAGCATTGTATTTTACCACTGTGGCATCATGAGGTCGCCAATTTTCTGAACTTGGTTAACATTGAGTTTAGTTTGTTTGTGTTTTGTGGCTGTTCTAAACTTGGTTAAAATTGAGTTTAGTTAGTTTGTGCTTTGTGGCTGTCTCTTGTGGCATCATGTACAGTTATTTGCTTAGGATCTTTTTTCTTTTTTAATGGAGCCACTTAGTGTTCTAAACCTATTCCTTATAACTGATCTTACTTACCCACCACACCTAACACAGGAGCATCCAAATATGTGA
>NW_006203126.1:0-435 GCF_000334495.1 Tupaia belangeri chinensis | reverse complement strand
GGCCATACCACAATCCCTTCTCTTCCATACTTCTCAGGCTTTAGGGTGTACACACATGTGTGCCCAGTATGATTTTCAAGCGCCAGTCTGTGACTTCAGCTGTAGTTGGTCATGGGGGAGTGTAGAAACTTGACCATGCCACCTGCTGACCTTAAAATTCTCAAAAAGATAGAGTCAGTAGGTGGTGTGGTGGTTAAGCACTGGACTCTCATCTGATGAACTGCTCCTCAAGTCCCAGTCCTGGTGATTTGAAAATCATGTCCAGCATGTGTGAGTGTATACCCAAAATCTCAGGATGAGAATAGAGAAGAAGGGATTGCAGTATGGCGCTCCACCATGGAGGGTGATTTCTCACTTTCTTACTGTGGCTCTGTCTCTCTTCTTTCTGGCAAGTACACATGAGCTTTGGCAGGAACTTTGAAAAACATTATTAAA
>NW_006203125.1:6494-8992 GCF_000334495.1 Tupaia belangeri chinensis | reverse complement strand
GATTGAAAAATTGTGGCACATGAAAACCATGGAACATTACTTAACCATAAAATACACTGAGACTCTGACATTTGGTTGAAAATAGATGAATATGGAAGATTTAATGGTAAGTAAAGCAATCCAGACTATGAATGAAAGGCATCATATGTCCTCACTTAGAAACTGAAAAGTTTGAAGGTATAAAACCATGAAAAGCAACTGGATACTAGAGACAGTATGAGAGAAAGACAAAAAATGGAGTAGGGGAAGAATTTAGGGGGGAAATTTTAACAGAGAAATATAGAAAATTACCTGTTATCTGTTGATGACAATATGTATTTATGGTAATTTCTTTGACTTGATTAATAGGGTATTTATGCTGGGAAAATTAATTTTTGAGAGGTTTTTACTATAGGGCATGTGAACTTGCCAGAAAGACAGAGAGAGTTAGAGAGACAGAAAGCAAGAAATCACTCCCCAAGGGGGATGGTCACATCACAATCCGTTTTCCTCCTTTCTCCTCTCGGGATCTTGGGCATGCACGCACATGCGCCCGGTGTGAGTTTAAGCCACCAGGTCCAGGACTTAAACTGTGGTCGAATTCATGGGAGTGTAGCGACATAGCCATTACACTAACTGTTGAATTTGAGCCAGATTTTAAAAGATAAACATTTCATATACCCATTCAATTTGTGTTGAGTGTCTGCACTTAATAGCAGAGGTCAAGAGATTGAAGATGTGATGGAGAAGGATTGGTGTAAATGCTACTGACAATAAAGGGGGAAAGTGGTTGGTAGAGAGGGGTGGTGGATGGTGGGTGTGAGACGAAAATGAAGTTATAAGTGATAAAGCCTCTGCTCAGTCATGAGAAAAAATGAACACTCTTTAAGAATCAATTATTGGTCAGGATCAGTAGGTGGCATGGTGGTTAAGGTGCTGGACATTATGGAATTACTCACAATCCTACAAATACAACTAATATATGATAGACCACATAGTCTATCATGATTCAAGTCCTGGACCTGGTGGCTTCCTTTCTCACTTTCTCTTCTCTGTCTTTCTCTGGTAAAGTTGAAAACAAAAACAAATGAATAAATTAAAAAGTTAAATAAAGAATTATTTTAAAAAGAACAAATTATTGGTCTGTCCCCATGAGAACTTGTGATTCAAAGCTCTGGACACAACTGTTCAACTGGCATCTGTGACTAATGTAATGCAGGACTCTTTCCTTTTATATTACCCAGCTACAACATAATCTGAGGATCAGTTGTTTTTCTTACAAAATTCAAAAAGTAATTTACAAAAAATAGGTAGCTTTATAGAAATTGAAAGAAGTATTGTCATAGGATGGGAGAGTGTTGAGCTGCATTGTGAAGTCCTAGGTTCTTTGGGTCCAGATTACTAAAATTAGAGACCTGTCCCTAAGCACAAAATAAAGCCACAATGACAATAAAAGTAGGTAGGAAAGAGATTTTAATAGGAAAGACAGATTTTTAGAAAAGAAGTCCACCCAAATGACTTTTGGGCAGGGGGGTTCCTAGGTAGCAACTGCTGTGTTTGGAACTGGTTTAGGTGTTACTTTTACTACCAGAGATGATCCTGAATATTTAATGGTGGGAGGTCTTGTCACACTATGTCCTTTGTTGCACTTGTGCTTGCTCATCTCTCACACAGGTGAAGAATTTGAGGAATTTGTTTACCTAACTGCACCTGCCCAGTGTGAGCCAGGATGTTTAATTAGGATAGACTGCTCAATCAGTTTATCACCCAGTGAGAATCAGGATGTTGACCAAAATGCTTGGTTGGGTCTTTTTGTATACACAGGAATGATAAGACAGAAGTTTACAATCATCCCTGTGTGTCTTCCACAGTTACCAAGGAAGAAAAATGGTATTTGCCTTGTCTTCCCAGCTCCAGAGGCTGGGTGAAAAGAAGGCATCTCATGGAGGATCTAGTAAATAGTGATTGATGTGACATGTGTCCTTCTGCTATTTTCTTAGGACTGCCCGCTCATTACTAGCAAACTGCCTATCACAGTAGACCTTACTCTGTATTAGACTTTCTTGCAAATCAAAGAATGGTAGCTGTATGAGAACTTGTTATCCCAAATACTGTCACCAAACAGCCCTACTTCCTCTCCTATCCCCAAATGTACCACCTCCCCCTCAGGCCAGAGTTCACTGGCATTCTCATACAGGAGCTTTTCCTTACTGAATCCCAGACACCCCATTCAATTACTAAAAAATATCCTATCATATTTATTACAGAGGTGGCTGATATTGTTGCCAATTGTCAAATTTCTGATTACTTCAGTTGATTTTGATGCATGAGGGATACACAGCCACTGGGCAGACATCAACACTATATCAGTCTCTCTAGTCTGTCTCCACCTCAGAATATGTAAGAGTAGTGGGTAAATTGGAACATCAGTGACTTATCCCTCCTGCCACACCAGCTGCTCTGAGAAATTAATATGAGTCTCACTATCAAAAAAAGATAAAAGATGATATCGCTTACGA
>NW_006203125.1:3758-6433 GCF_000334495.1 Tupaia belangeri chinensis | reverse complement strand
TAACCCTGTAAGGACCTTTTACCACCTTTCTGAGAATTGAGTTTAAGAAAAAGAGATCAATATCATGTGGTAAGGAGCTCTGTGTGTTACTAGATAGAAGAAAAAAAGGCAGGAACATTAATGAAATAGTGGCCTGTTTTTTTCTGTGTCATGGTGCTTTAGGACCTGTGGCAGTTTCTGTGGGAGAGGGGCTCAGGTTTTCTATTGTGATGCATCAGATTCCAGGGCGGCTGATTGGTTGAGAAAGAGTATAAAGTCTTTGCATTGCTAAGGCAGAGACCAAACTGCAGAAGGCTTGGAGGAAAGCTGGAGCTCCCCTCCAACTGCTTAATCCTGAGAGTCCTACTCAACTCCTGTCCTGCTGGTCTGCTGACCCACCCATACACTGAACTGCCTCTGACCCTCCTCGCAAACTCTAGCACTTTGTCTGACTCCAATTCTTTTCCCTAGTACCTTTCTCCACTTCTTTCCAGGTGCCCAATACTTCCCTTCTTGCCCTGTACCACCCCCTTCCCTTCCCCTTCCTTTCCTTCCCTTTTCCATCCCCACCCCACCCAGTGCCCTCTGAACCCCTAGTCTTCCCAAAACTCTTCCTTTGCAACTGCTGGACATCTACAGAGGATAAAGACATGATGTCAAATCTGTTCTTGTGTGCCCTCCTGTTAGTACATCTCTATCATTTCAAAGTGAATGTGAGTAACGCTGGGCCTGAACAGGCTAAGCCTCCTTCGCATTGGGCTATTCCACTCTGTGGTTGTCATAACAATGCTGCAGGGGGTAGTGGGTGGTATCTCAGCCCTCCTCTCTGGCCAAGGTGAGGTCCTTGTGTAGCTCTCCTGACCAGACCACAGAGGTCTAGTCTCAAGTGTCCACATCAAGTTTAGCTTGGTCCCAACACATTAAGAATAACTTTAGAGCATCAAAAAAGAAAGATTTTTTAAATATAATAAAAGCCATTGAATCAAATGTTTTAGCAATGGGAATACTGTCATATGTGATTATATGTAAAGATGTTTTGTAAAATGTAAGAAGAGACATTGTTTTAAGAGGAGTCACACTTGGGGTGTATTTCAAACAGTTTTAAATATCGGTATGTTTTCTCCTCCAAAATAATGAAGCATGCCATTGACTAAGATTACTTTTTTTTTTCTAAAATTGTTCTTCTTTAAAGCTTGCATGTGTCAGAATGTGCTGTTTATTGAATGAGATAGTAACAAAAATAAGTAATTATCTTGATTCACCACCAGAAATGGTTCATTTTGAATTCTCACATAAGTAGGTAGTTCTTTTAAATATCGGTATGCTTCCTCCAAAATAACAAAGCATCTCATTAACTAAGATTCCGTATTTTTCTCTAAAGATAGACTTCTCTTACAGTGGTCAAAATGTACCATTTATTGAATGGGATAGTAACAAAAATAAATTATTATTATCTTGATTCTCCTCCAAAAATGGTTGATTATGAATCCTCACATAAGTAGGAAGTTATTTTTCACTTTTGTTTTTATTTTTAATCTGATGATTTCATTATGTGGAATTACTTAACTATTCTACTCATTGGTTTACTGTTTTAGACATCTTATTAGGAACTGTGGATATTTCATCTTAGTATGTTTTCACACAAGATTTAATTTTCTTTCTCCCTCTTGTAGAAAAATCCTCAAGGAAATAAAGGTAAGAGTTTAGCCTTTTTGATATTTGAAGTCCAAGTGTTTCATGTGGGTTCTAATCCAAGTGGGAGTACGAGTACATAGTAAATATCAGCATATATGTTATGAAAATGAGATAGGTTGGTGGGTTCTTAACTGTGGACAATTTTATTCTTTCTGGTTGAGGTCTAAATGACAACATGGAGGGAATTTTGCCATCAATTGAGATAAGAGGTCAGGCCAAGAAAGTTTATGGGAGCAAGGAGAAGATCAGTTTAGTTTTGCAAAGATGTGGTTAGGAAGCAATAGTGAAGGGAGTCTGTATTTCAGAGGGAAAACTTTGGCCTGACCTCTTCTTGAGAATGGAAAGATGATTAGTTCATACCAGAGGCTATCAAGAAGCTTAAGGCTTAGAAAGTATCCAGATGATGCCAGACAAGATCTGTGACATAATGGAGGTTTATACTCTCTGTTTGGAGTCTTACATCTAGAGAATCATTAAGACCAGGGGAGAATGAGTAGAGATGAACTTGATTCAAAATGGGGGTGATGCATTCTGAATGTTCTTCATAGACTGTGATGATTCAGGGTGCTGTCTGGTGATAGCCAGGGTGGCTGCCTGGCACAGAGTAGGTTCACAGATGCTGAGGTGTGTCCCAGTGACTGCAGCAATGGTGGTGGTCAGAAGATTGACCTCAGGCAGCAGAGCTCTTATGATGGGCAAGTAAAAAATAAGTTTAGACTCCAGCAGATGAGAGATTCCATACCTGGCAGAGGGGTCTAGAATTATGAGCTCTGATTGAAGACATTTTTTGGTGCTACTTACCTGCGAGATGGTACTTTTTGTATGTTGTTCACCTTTATGGTGATGGCGTTTTCTTCTTGGGGATTAAGAAAAGTTTGGAGAGATTGTGGGTTACCTCAATTTTTTAAAAAAAAATATCTAGGATGTGTTTTAACACCAGGGAGAAAGAAAAAAGGAAGAAAGCAACCCCCTGTGTGTCTTGCTAATATTCATTTCTTCCT
>NW_006203125.1:2066-3396 GCF_000334495.1 Tupaia belangeri chinensis | reverse complement strand
CTATGTAATATGCTCAATTTTCTAAGAATGGCGCCTTCTGTTAATTGGAGAGTAATGAGGTGAAGATTGTATTTCCTCATCTTTGAAATCACTTTACATAGGAAAAGCATTATAACTGAAATCTCATTATTATATGACTTTTTAGATTGGAATTGCCACTAGCTAAAACTTTCTTCTAATTCAGAATAGTAAAATGAAAAAGTAATTTGTGTTCATAGTGACAGATAATGTGTGACTGCTACAAATGCTTTGGGTTACTTCAATTTTATGTAGTTTTCTCAATAAACTTTCTATTACTTTCCTCTCCTTTTAGTTAATTTACAAAAAATTTCTAAGAGGATTAGTAATGAGAAGAAAGAAAACAAAGAACTTATAGAAAACATATCCGTTTGGAAAGAGAAGGTATCATTTTTTTTTCCCCATAAACTTTTTACAATGGTTTCATGTTGAATTTATTTCACCTCTGGTAGTTCACTTTTTATGGTACTTATATCTCTTCATTTTATCTGGTGTCCTTATTTCATATGTTCTTTAAGTCACCCACATTTATAGTACTCCTCACATGTGGAAAACTACTTATTTTTGTATGTAGAAGGTCACATTCTTGAAAATTGACTTTGTAAGCACTTCAGTTTATCTTCTGAATTCTAATTCTTATATATTTATGTAGGTCTATGATTCAAAACATTGCTTCAAGAAAATAAGCATCTCTGATGAATTATATTTATTTTATATTTAAGATACTTCCTCCAACCGCATACATGTTTTAGAAAGGAGGCAGTGAACATTATATCCTGAAAATAGAAGTAAAAGAAATGAGTAAATGTTTCTGATTCCATATGGTTTGTTGAAGGACAACATCTAAAGATTTGAAGAAACTATGGAAACTCTGAATGACATTCAAAGTATACATTCTAGATTGCAAAGTGAGAGTACTGGAAATGTAAAGATTCAGGGCTTAGACTTTGGCTGCTCCATTTTATTCTAGTTTGCCTTCTGAGCCTTTATGTCTATGTGTGATCTGAGCACTGCATTTTCTCTTGTTGTTGACGATAGTCAACATGAGGGAGTCTGAGGGCCAACCCTCATCCCAAAGTGTATTGGGCAAGTAATGTACTAATAGCAAAATGACCTTTTATATTTAAGGGACTAGGAAGTATGTTTTATTTTTTTTTAATTGGGTGATGATCACGCTATTCAACACTGGCCTCCAATACCTAGACAAACTGGAAAAAAAGTGAGAGATGAGAGACAGTGTGTAGCCAAGTTGAATAGTCTGTACCCCTCTTAATGTGGAACTGATGATTTTCAATGTGAACTTTAGGTTACT
>NW_006203125.1:0-910 GCF_000334495.1 Tupaia belangeri chinensis | reverse complement strand
ATTGAGTTTTAGTGAGAATATTTTGTTTCAGTTTCCTATCACTCTTTATGGATTCTGCCCAAGAAGTGAAAATGAGGTCTGTGAAACAGCAGACCTGGAAGGAAACTGCTCCACTGAAGACCAAGAAGTAACAGGTTCCAAAATTACTCCCATTGATTATGGAAAGCAGAGACCAGGTATTTAACACTTGCTTCACTTACCTTAGAATGCTTAAAAAGTTTTGTTTTGTTTTGTTTTTTACTATTTAATTTGCTAGACACTTGTGTTCACTGGAGAGACTAAGAGAGAGAGAAAAAAAGAGATAAAATGAGAATGCGCTCAGCCCCCTTGGGAAGTGGCTGTGCTGCTATCCCTTCTCCTCCATCTTTTCTTTCTGAATTCTGTGTCATGCATGCATGTCATGTTTATGTGTTCACTGATACTGGACATACTTTTCAAGTCACTGGGTCTGGGACTCAAATCATACAGGAGGCCATGTGGGATCTAGCTGCCTTAACCACCACTAACCACCAGTTGAACCGCTTTTATTCTTAATTGTGCTGAAATAGAATGAACTAAATTATGTGGTAACACAAAATTAGCTTTCTTAATGATTTTTTAGTGTTCAATTTTAGTAGTGTTAAATACATCCACATTGTCATACAATCATTTATTATTAAAAGTCTTTTGTCTAATCTGTCTTACAGTCAGGGACTATAAATGACCAGCTCAGCAATTCACGACCAAGAGCTGTGAGGTCTATTGTACGTAACCTGGAAGGTATGTTGTTTTCTGGGCAGGAAGTCTCATACCATGGAAATGAGTTTTCACTGGGAAAATGAAAAGTGGCTTCCTGTTGTCAGGATTGTCCTGTTCTTTCCCTCACTCCATTCCAAAACATCAGGTTCCCCAAAGAAAATGGTTTTCTCCT
>NW_006203124.1:0-2056 GCF_000334495.1 Tupaia belangeri chinensis | reverse complement strand
CACGCACACACACACACATGCACTGACTATATACATACACACAAACATGCACACACATAACTGACAATGGAAATTGGTGCTTCTTTGTGGACACTGTGACAGGAAAAGAGGGGTTCTCCTGAAAATTGTCAAGCCCACATAGATCTGGGACCTGAATTTATAGTAGTCATATAAGCAATTTGTAAGCAGAAAAATAAACATTAAAATGGTACTGGGCTGGAATTAGCAGGTGGCATGGTAGCTAAGGTGCTGGACATGGCTGATTACAGTTCAAGTCCTAGACCTAAGGGCTTGCTCTTTCTCTTTCTCTAGCAAGTTTACATGCCCTGTAGAAAAGATAAATATGATTAAATAAGTAATTCTTAAAAACAAAAATAGAATGGCACTAAGTGGTAAAATTGCCAGAAGGAAATGTAAAGTTGAGAGGGATAGATCCTCAATGCAGATAACATGGAATTCCCACTAGTAAAAGCTCTACTGAAAATGAGTTAAAAAAAATTCAGAGGGTGACAATTGTAATGAGTACTTGCGATCATAAAGTACGTTGACAGACACTATGTCCTGAATGTTCAGAAAACTGTTAAAATGTAAAATAAATCTAAGCAATGGGAGAAGACACTAGGATAATAGAATATTTAGAAAGTGAGTATTTCTTTTAAAAATAATGAAGTCTTTGGACTTTAGAAAGAATAGGATAAAATGCATAAAAGTAGACCTGAAAGCCTAGGACACTGCTCAAAGGGTAGTGTAAAGAAACGATACAGACCAGCTTGTGTCAGCCTGGTTAAGGTGACTGGATCCTACGTGGCCAACTGTGAAGACTGAGCCCCAGACCTGGCAACTTGAGAAACATGCCAGTTGCATGCATGTGTGTGTCCAAGAGAAAGAAAAGGAGGAGAAGGGATTCTGTTATATGCATCTGCCATGGGCAGAATGGTGATTTCTCGCTTTCCCTGTCTTTCTGTTTCTGTTTGGTGCCCTCTGGCAACGTTTTAAAAAAGAAGAAAGAGGCAATACAATGAAAAATACAAAAGACAAAAATATTACAGACAAAAAGTGCTTAATAAGAATGTGTCTAATAATCATTAGAAAAGAAGGCAATACAAGACTGGGAGAGCTATTATCAACTGTAAGTGACAGAATTTTTCAGACTGGTGGAAAGCACTGAGTGTTCAGATTTGGAAAACACATAAAGACTCTTGCAGGCTAAACACATACAAAAAATTCACACCTGCTTAAAGTTGATCTTAAAAAAAATCTAGAGAGAAAAACATAACTTAATTAAAAAACAAAGTAATCAAGCAATTACAGACACCTTGGCAGTGAAAAGAGAGACAATAAAATAATACAATGGGGCCAGCAGGTGGGGTGGAGGTTAAGGTGCATATCTCACATAGCCAGCTTACAGTAATTACAAAGCAGTGCAGTGCCTTTGATTGGGTGGGACTTCTGTGTTGAACTAAGTCAAAGTGGGAAGGAAAAGAAAAGATAGACTGCATTCGGTATATATTGGCTGAATTTTAAACTGGAGAAATTAAAACTTCAAAATGATAGCATAGCTTTAATGCACAAAGACCACCTCTAAATATAACAGATCTGCGGAGAGTGTGCTAGCCTATTTGGGATCTGATGAAAGAACTAAAAGTACTTTTTATCAATATCAGTGCTCTGGGGTCAGACAGTAACACAGTGGTAGAATGCGATACTCTGTGAGGCAATCCCACATGGGAATGTTCCTAGTTTGAGTCTGAAGAGCTCAAGGACACCAGAACATGCTTGCTCATTGTCTGGGATTGCTAGAGGGCTGGGGGTGGATGGTAGCATTGAGATGCCTTTGGAGGGTGCCATCTCTTTACTACTTACGGTAAAAAAAAAAGTTTTTTAAAAAAAGATTAGTGCTTTCAAATATAAAGGAGATAGAAAATTATGTTTCATGAAAGGACAAATAGAACAAAGAAAAACTGGTTACTATTGCAATTACAAGGGACTTTACTCTAGAAAATATAATAAACTGATATTTTTTTTAAAAAAAGAATAAGAGACAAAGAAAATAACT
>NW_006203123.1:0-775 GCF_000334495.1 Tupaia belangeri chinensis | reverse complement strand
ATTTTAACAAAATTAGGCTGTTAGAAGTGCCTGAAAGTGGAGAAAACGCTTTTCCTTCAAAATTCTACAGAGCAAAAATTTAAGAAATAAGAGGAGACAGAGACCGAGACAGAGGTAGAGACAGACAAAAGAGGTAGCAACAGGGGGCAGTAAGGGGTCTTGCTACTCACGAGTTTTGTGGGCTGGAAGCCAAATTATCAATGGGAAGTCATGATTTCTGATTCCCCAATATGGCTATTTTGCTGAATCCACGTGTCTGTGTCTTCAAGAAGGCATATTTGCTTTTCCTCTCCTTCATCGGGAGTGGAAGGGGCAATTATTCAAACAAAATAAGGCAGGAGGAGGGGCCAGGAAGGCTGAAAATCCATTCCCTTAAACAATACTTAAAAACAAAAATTTGAAAAAAAAGAGGAATTAGAGACAGAGATATAGGTAGAGACAGACAAAGACTGCTACAGCGACTGGAGGACTGCAAAGGGTCTTCCTCCCATGGGAGCTTTGTGTGCTGGAATCCAAATTATCAATGAGAATTCTTCATTTCTGTTCCCACAAAATGGCTCTTTTACAGAGTCCATGGAGCTCTGTGTTCAGAAAGGCCTCTTCCCTTTGCCTCTCCTGGGTAGTGAGGGTTAGAGGGAAATAGTTTAACAAGATAAGGCGGTAGGAGGGCCAGAAAGTGCATAAAATGCTTTCTCTTAAAAAATTCTAAAAAGCAAAAATTAAAAAAAAATGACTGAGAATGATACAGAAGTAGAGACAGACAAAGATAGGTACA
>NW_006203122.1:0-1497 GCF_000334495.1 Tupaia belangeri chinensis | reverse complement strand
CAGGCCCAAGACCCAAGGAGGAGAATGAAAATGAGATCATGGCATAGCCATCCCCCCAGTGGGTAATTTCTCATTTTCTGTCTCACCGTATCTCTCTGTCTCTCTCTCTCTCTCACCACAAGTGCTTTTGAAAATAAACTTTATTTTGTAAGCAGTTTTAAGTTTCCAGAATATTGAAGGAAAACTACAGTAAGTTCCCATAAACCCTTTCTTGCAAATCCCTCCCTCCCAGTTTCTCTTATTACTAATATTCTGCATTAGTGTGGTACATTTGTTATGACTGATGATCCAGAATTGATACTTATTATTAACTAAAGTCCATAGTTGCTTTAGGGGTAACTCTGTAGTATATAATTCTATGGGTCCTTCCAAATATAAAATGTCCCATGTCAATACTTTCACTGACCTAAAAGTGCCCTGAAATGCTGGATACTATGGTAGGGGTATGCTTAACTTTATAAGAAACTGCCTGGGTATCTTCCAAAGTAGCTATAACAGTTTGTATTCTCACCACTAATGAATGAGTCTCTGTTGTTCTACATCCTTGATCCTTGCCAGCATTTCATGTTTGATCATTTTGGACTTCAGCCAGAAAGGCATTTTTTTTTTTTTTTTTGAGAGGAAGTAAAATGAGAGAGTACATGCATTTGCCAGAAAGACACAGAGAGACAGAGAGGGAGGAAGAAGAGAAAGGGAACCCTCACCATGGTAAATGGTCACCCTGTAATCTCTTCTCCACCTCTTCCTCTTTGGGGATTCTAGCCATGTATGCACAAGCACCTGGTGTCTTTCTCAAACTAACGTTTAATGCCAGGTCCAAGTGGCCCTGTGAAAACCAGCTGCCTTAATTGTCCACCATACACCCAGTTCCAGAAGGTCACTTTTAAAAAATGTTTTACTTTCAAGTAATTATTGATTTTCAGGAAGTCACAGACAGTACAGAGAGATTCTGCTTGCTCCTCCACCCCTCTTCTCCAGATGTTTGTATCTTAAGTAACTGTACCACAATACAAAGCCAGGAAACCACTTTTGGTGCACATATGTGTATAATTCTATGCCCATGATTCACACATGTGCAGATCTGTGTAACCAACACCATGATCAGGTGCAGAGCTACCCCATTACCACAGAGGTTTCCTCTGCTACCTTTTACAGTCACAAACTCCTCCCTCTCCACACCATTACATCACCTGAGAATCCCTAATGGCTTCTCCATCTCTACAACTGTGTCCTTCTGAGAATGTTACATAAACAAAACCATGTAGTATGTCTTTCTGAGATGGCATTTTTTATTCGGTGTAATACCCTTGAGATCCATCCAGGCTATAGCATTCATTCTGTTTTATTGCTGAAATGAATCCATAGTATGGATGTACCACAGTTTGTTTAACTATTTGCCTGTTGAATGAAATTTTAATTGTTATGAGTTTAGGGCTATTATGAATAAAACTGATAAGAAATCTGTCTAAGGTTTTTTATGTGAACATGAGTTTTCAT
>NW_006203121.1:0-1173 GCF_000334495.1 Tupaia belangeri chinensis | reverse complement strand
AGACACCCATGTGTGATCAGCAGATACCTGTCTACTGAACCACATGTTTTGGCTCAGTAGACACCCGTTTTGACTCGGCAAACACCCGTGTGGGCTCGGAAGACACCCGTGTTGGCACGGCAGGCACCCGTGTGGGCTCGGAAGACACCCGTGTTGGCACGGCAAACACCCGTGTGGGCTCGGAAGACACCTGTGTGGCCCCTACCGACACCCATTTGGACTTGGCAGACACCCATGTGGACTCGGCAGACACATGTGTGGGCTCGGCAGACACCCGTGTGGGCTCAGATGACACCCATGTGGACTCGGACGACATGTTTTGGCTTGGCAGACAACCGTTTGGACTCAGCAGACTCCCGTTTGGACTCGGCAAACACCCGTGGGGGCTCGGCAGGCACCCGTGTGGGCTCGGATGACACCCGTGTGTGCTCGGCCGACACCCGTTTTGACTTGGGAGACACCCGTGTGAGCTCGGCAGACACCCATGTGGGCTCGGATGACACCCATGTGGGCTCGGATGACACCCTTGTGGGCTCGGCCAACACCCGTTTGGACTCGGCAAACACCCGTGGGGGCTCGGCTGATACCCGTGTGGGCTCGGCAGACACCTGAGTAGGCTTGGCAGACACCCATGGGGGCTTGGCAGACACCCGTATGGGATCGGCAGATACCCATGTGGGCTGGGCAGACGCCCATGTGGCCTCTACCAAAACCCATTTTGACTCTGAAGACATCCGTTTGTGCTCGGTAGACACCCGTGTGGGCTCGGAAGACACCCGTGTGGCCCCTACTGACACCCGTTTGGACTCGGCAGACACCCGTGTGGGCTCGGATGACACCCATGTGGACTCGGACGACACGTTTTGGCTTGGCAGACAACCGTTTAGACTCGGCAGACTCCCGTTTGGATTCAGCAAACACCCGTGGGGGCTCGACAGGCACCGGTGTGGGCTCGAATGACACCCGTGTGTGCTCAGTAGACACCCGTGTGGGCTCGGATGACACAAGTTTTGGCTCAGCAGACACCTGTTGGGATTCGGCAGACACCCGTTTGGACTCAGCAGATAATCGTGTGGGCTCGGCAGACACCCGTGATGGCTCGGATGACACCCTTGTGGGCTTGGCCGACACCCGTTTGGATTCGGCAAACACCCGTGTGGGCTCGGCAGACAC
>NW_006203120.1:0-301 GCF_000334495.1 Tupaia belangeri chinensis | reverse complement strand
GCCCGGTGTGAGTTTAAGCCACCGGGTCCGGGACTCGAACCGCGGTCAACTATGTGGGAGTCCAGCGACATAGCCATTACACTAACTGCTGGTCCCACTTTTTGTACTATACTTTTTCTTTTACTGCAACCTCACTTTCTTATTCAGCTGACCTCAACACTGAGTTGCTCATGAGGCTGGCAGAGTTGTCTGGAAGTCTAGGGGCAACTGCCCATTTTAAATCGTCTTAAGATTTGCTCTTTTAAAACTCAACTCTATTAAATCAACCAGTTTATTTTTCTTTTAACATCAGCAATCAGTA
>NW_006203119.1:0-363 GCF_000334495.1 Tupaia belangeri chinensis | reverse complement strand
AAATAAAAACAGTGCTTTTGGGGAAAAAAAATTACAAATACTAGAGGCCAAAAAGTGGTAAAACTTAACATTCTACAAGGTTGGATCACATAGGAAGGTTCTAGGTTTGCATTCAGAAACCTCCCTGAGTATACCAGGCATGTGCGTGCCCATGATACAGGACTGGCTGGAGATTTGAGTGGATTGTGATACTGGGAACCCAGTGGAGGTACTGACTGTCTCTGTGTCTCTTTCTCTCTGGTTTATGGAAGAAATACATTTTTAAAAAATAATTATTTTATTTTAACTTTATTTATTATTATTGTTACTTTCCAATTTGATCAGACAGAAACGGAGAAAGGGAAAGTGAAAAAGCAAGCCACC
>NW_006203118.1:0-758 GCF_000334495.1 Tupaia belangeri chinensis | reverse complement strand
CCATGTGGGAGTCCAGTGCCCTTAAGCACCAGGCCACCTGCCAGTCCCAGAAGTCTGGTTTTCAAGGTAGTAACATGGTCATGCTCCCTCTGAAAGTACCAGGGAAACATCAGCTCCATGTTTCTGTCCTTGCTTCTGGTGGTTTTCTATCAGTCTTGAACATTCCTTGGTTGTGACACCAAAGCTCTAGTCTTCATATGGTATTCTCCCTGTGTGCATGTCTCTGTTCGGATTTCTCCTTTCTATGAAGACATCAGTCATATTAGATTAAGGACCTATTTTATTGTTATCACATCTTAATTAATTACATCTGCATCAACTTTCTTTCCAAAAAAAATCATATTCTAAGTACTGGAGATTAGAAATTCAACATAGAAATTTGGGTATGTAGGCATAATTCAACCCATAAAATAGAGTGTACTGAGAAGAAATCAGAAGCAGAGAAATAGAAATAAAGTATTTGACGAGTTTGATTATGAAAGGAAAATAATTAAGAGAGTATACAGAAAGATAGCATTGATGGGAAACTATATTATTTTGATTTAAAAATGAACATTTTGAAAACCTTAATGTTCATAGAAAGGAACTTATAAAAAGACTTAGAGGAATAACTGATGGATCCTAGCACCAGAGAGGAGAGTACAGGATGGATGAAGAGAACAGATGGATAGCTGTTGGCTAAACAGAAAGAGGGATACTCTCAATATAGCAGAGAGGGATGAGCAATGGAGAGGTACAGATTTAAATAGACATGTTAT
>NW_006203117.1:0-770 GCF_000334495.1 Tupaia belangeri chinensis | reverse complement strand
AAGGAGAGGAAAAACCAAATTCCTCATTCTTGGACTTGCTAAGACTGAACTCCAGGGCTTGCTAAGACTGAACCCATGACTCGGTTTTGGTTTGGTAGGGTAGGTGGCACTGGGCCTGGTGGCCACTGGATATCCATCCTTTTGCATTTTTCATTCCCCTGTGGTGGTACACGAGCTGTAAGTGCTGCCTGGGGCACAGAGCCTAGCACAATCAGCCATCCTCTGACATTACAGAACACAGACATCAAAGAGAGGGATTAAACCCTACAACGGGCATGTCTGTCAAAGGGAAATTCCAGATTCTCCAGCTCCTAGCGTTGTAAGAGTCAAAGCATAAGACAACATTTCTGGACTAGCAGATGGTGTGGAGGTAAGGATACTGGATCCCACATGACTGATTGAGTGGTTCAAGTCCCAGACCCAGTGGCTGGGTGCCAGGTGTATGTACATGTGTGCCCCAAATCCTGAAAGGAGAATGGAGGAGAAGGGATTGTGGTGTGGCCATCCCCGCTGTGGTGTGACCATCCTCACCGTGGGGGTGATGTCTCGCCTTCTATCTCTCTCTGGGGAGTACATGTGTCCCGTAGCAAAAATAAAAACAACAGCAAAAAATTACAATGATCACAGCTGCCAAATTAGTACAAACCTCAGGATCGTGACAACTCAAGGACACCATCTACACTTTACATACATAGTCCTTGTATATGTTAGCTTCTCTTTCACCTAAATACGCACTTACAAACAGAACTTTAAGAAAATTTCTAGGGTAC
>NW_006203116.1:132929-133368 GCF_000334495.1 Tupaia belangeri chinensis | reverse complement strand
GCTTAAAACCCACGCTGGGCATGTGTGCGTGCATGCCCAAGATCCCGAGAGGAGAATGGAGGACAAGGGATTGTGGCGTGGCCATCCCCTCTGTCTCTCTGTCTGGCGAGCACATGTGCCCTATAGTGAGAAACCTCTCAAAAAGAAAAAAAGAGAGAGAAAAGAATTCGAAAGAAACACACCATCCATCAGATGACAAGAAATCACCGCAGGACCACAAGAAATTTGGGAAAGCAAGAAAATACGTCTCCTCCAAGGGAAAAGAATAACGCCTCTGCATCCACAAGCACTTCAATGTAAATCATGGAAATGTCTGATAAAGAATTTAGAGTATTCATAATTGAAGCTAACTGAGATGGAAGAGAAGAGAGACAATGAACTGCTAAAGAGAAAGGAGAAAGAAGTTGACGAGTTCCAGGAGGTGAGGAAATTCTTGCAA
>NW_006203116.1:126658-131343 GCF_000334495.1 Tupaia belangeri chinensis | reverse complement strand
ACAGGAAACAAGAAATAGAAAATTATTTGCTGACAATAACATGTTTGTTGATGTGCTTCATTGAGACAATATACAGTGTACTCTGGATGGAAAGTCTCATTTTGTATGCTGTAATGATGTACAGTGAATGAACGTAAACAAATACATTTAAATAAAAGACAAAAAAAAAACTAACACTAAATATCAGCCAGCATGTGGAACAAATGAAAAATTCATATATTATTGGTAAGAGAATAAATGGTACAACCACTTCAAAAAATTTATAAAATTATTTATTTAATTTTATTTTTTCATTCACTTGTTTTAATTTGACCAGAGAGAGACACACAGAAAGAGAGAAGGGGGGAAAGTGAGAAAGCAAGCCGTCAGGTCTGGGACTCAAACTGTGGCCGGCCACATGGGAGTGTTCAGTGCCTTAACCACCACACCACCTGCTGATCCTTCAGCCAAACATTTCTTGATAACAGACACAATAATGTGAGGTTCTTTGAAAATGTGTATACAGTAATATTCCTGATTAGATCATCACACGTTACACGTGTTTTGAAAAATCATATGGTATGCCATAAAGATTTATGACAATTAAATGTAAATAAGGAAATAAAATTGTGTATGAGAAAACCTGGCCCGCACAAGTCATCCAATAATTTCAATTCACTTTCCTTGGACACGTGACAGAGTCATTAGTTCAGCGCAGTTACGATCTTCCTAAACTTCCACATATTCTCCTTTAACTTCTCAGTCTCTGGTTTTTCTTCTAATTTTATCTTAGAACATTTACACTTGGAAATGTTCTTAAGCAAAACTCATCTGAAAGAGCTGAGTGCAGTGGGGTGCGCCTGTGTTCCCTTGGGAAGCTAAGGCCAGAAGATCACGACATGGCAAGACCTTGTCAATAAAAAAAGAAATGGGGGCCAGCAGATGGCATAACGGTTACATTGGTGGACTCCCACGTAATAGACCGTGGGTCGAGTCCCAGACCTGGTTCCTTTAAACTCATACTGGGAGCATGTGTGTGCTTTCCTGAGATTCCGAGAGGAGAATAGAGAAGAGAAGATTGTGACATGAACACTCCCGCGTGGAGGGGTGATTTCTCACTTTGTCTCTCTGGTGAGTGCGCACACTCTATAGCAAAAATCTCTAAAACAGAAAAAGAAGAATGGAATATCCCTAGACCTGATGACCTCCTGGTGTTTCTTTGATACTTTCATTTCTCCAAGTTCAATTGTTACATCTTTACATTGGAAAATGTTGGAGAAGGTATCATGTATTGAATGCCTTTTAGTAATAAAACAACTTTTTAATGTTCTCATCTCACAAAAGTTAAAAACATTAGCAAACAATCAGATAATCAAAATCCACAGACAACATAGGAGACCTTCTTTTCATGGAGATGGCATTGGGGAGCTACAGGCGAGGCTCGCACTTGTCCATGGACTGTTCAGTTTGCTCTAGCATAGTGCACAGGTGTGGGAAATTGTAGGAACAGAATATATTTTCTCAGGTGTGGAGCCTAGGGAGTCCAGGGTGAAGGCAGCTACATCTGGCAAGAACCTGCCGTGTCCTCACGTGGGGGAAGGGGAAGGACAAGAGGAGGGCAGGAGAGGTGAGCAGTGTGTCCTCCTGTGAGGATGGTGTCCCTGTGATCAGGAGGCAGTGTCACCATGACCCAGACACCACCCCCATAGGCCCAGCTCCCAGCACCACACTGGGGGTCAAGTTTGAACTCTGGGGACACATTCAAACTATAACAGAGGCCTAGGAAATTTTGAAAGAGATTCTGTAATGAGTTCAATGAAAATTAAGCAAATGAATGAACAGTACCTTTTTTTTTCTTTTGTTGAGGAAGATTTTTGCTATAGCGTGCCTGAGCTCACTGGAGAGACAATGGGACAGAAACTGAGAAATCACCTCCCAGGGGGGATGGTCACTCCACAATCCCTTCTCCTCCATTCTCCTCCCAAAATGTTGGGCACACATGCACCCGTGCCCAGAGTGAGTTTTAAGCTACTGGTTCCGGGACTTGAACTGCAGTTAACTATGTGGTAGTCCAGCAATTTAACCATTACACCATCTGTGGGTCCCAAAGGACGACACCTTTACTAACTGCAGGAAAACTGAAAAATCAATTCAGGGAAGAAAAGTAATCTTGGCTAGTCATGAGTAGCATTTTTGTGGTCAAGTAATCAGTGAATACGGAGCTAAGCAAAATTATAACTGTATCAGGAAGACAGGGGTGTGTGAAGGGAGCTCTCCACTGAAGATGTCACATAAAACTGACAAAGAAGGAGCACTGTCCGTGTGCTCCTTAGAGGCACAGACGTCACAGTAAGAACCAAGCAGGGGAAGTGCAGCAGATGGCCCTGGCGACCAGACAGTGGAGGCGGCTCATAGACAACTGAGGGCCTCTGTGTTCTCAACGCGCCTCGTAGAACTATTTGACTTTTAAATCACTGCCCATGGGCAAGCGGGTGGCATGGAGGTTAAGGTAACTGGATCTCACATGACCTACTGTGTGATTTGAGTCTTAGACCTGGTGGCTTGAGAAACATTCTGGCCGTGTGTGTGTGTGTGTGTGTGTGTGTGTGTGTGTATGAGTGTGTGTTTTAAAAGTCCTGAGAGAAGAATGGTGGAAAATGATTATGGCATGGACATTCCCTGGGGTGTGTGGGGTGATTTCTCACTTTCCCTCTCTCTCTGTCTATAGCAAACACAAAACAAAGAAGAAAACTGCCCATGTATCTATTTGATGTTAAAGAGAGCATGAGCAAATGGACTTGAGAACTGTTCTGCAGGGGTGTCACAGAGAAGGGACAGCAGTTGGAGGGAGCCCTGAGGTCAGGTAGTGGCTTTTTATGACTTTTGACTTCCTGAGTGTCCTTCTGTGTGCTTTAATGGCAGGGCCTGTGGCATGTTTATGTGCAGGAGTGGACGAGCTAGCAGAGTGGAAACTGATGGCGTAGGGAGGGAAGGCCTGATCTTCTGTCTCAGTGTAGGGGTGACCTTAGACAGGAGCAGGACCCCCACCATCATTGGGAGAAGACGGAGTAGGTGGAGCCTGGGGGGATGTGGGGTGATGACACAGTTCTCACCTGAGTCCTTCTCTTCTCAGGGAGAAAGCAATCAGCTAAGAGTGGGGTGGGGGCAGGTTGGAGGGTCTGAGAAGGGAGAAGGTGAGAAATTCCCCTCGGGGGTATGAGAGAGCTGGCCTGGGAAATGGCTACTGCAGAGTGCAGGGCCCCAGGCCACTGAGGTTGTGCTGTCACCTGACAGAGAGAGAGAGAGAGAGACAGAACTCAGGCAGCAGCAGGAGGATGTAGAACAGACTAGAGGAAAATGCAACGAATATCTCTGGGTATGAGGATTAGGGGCTCTTTTTGTAATTGATGCCTGTTAGCATTTAAAATTTTTTCTACAATGAATGTATATCAAAAGTATTGTAAGTTATACAAATACATGATTTTCAGAAAAACTATGCTAAAAGTTATACGAAGGGGGCAGATTACTAGAAAAAGTCTCAAGAAAAGAGCTGGAAGTGTGAGGCCCCTGTGTCCAGCCCTGGGCCACGAACCCGCATTCTCATTCTCAGAGGCGTCCTCTGTGGGGACCCCGCAGTGTCTCTCCCTGCTCTGTGGGGTGGGGTCACTTATTACGATCTTGTCAGAAGTGTGATGTTTTAAAAAGGGATGGCATTTTTAGCTTTTTTCAGAGGGAAGCGCTGTCTGCATAGTTTAGACCACATTTTTCAGAAATGGACATTTAAAGGCAAATCACTGGGTGAGGTGTTTGGTCCTAGAGTAGAGGGCCAGACCTGAGTGTGAGCATGTGGCCTGGACGTCGTCTGTCAAGGGTGTCACAGTGTAAGGGATTTTAATGTCATTTATATATTTTGTTTGTTTTTTTCTTTGGAGAGGTTTTTGCTATAGGGCGCGTATGCTCACCAGACAGACAGAGAGAGACAGAGAGACAGAAAGCAAGAAATCACCCCCCAGAGGGGATGGCCACGCCGCAGTCCCCTCTCCTCCATTCTCCTCTCAGGATCTTGGGCACGCATGCACACGCGCCCGGCGTGAGTTTAAGCTACCAGGTCTGGCACTCGAACTGCGGTTGACTACGACATAGCCATTACGCTAACTGCTGGTCCCATCATTTATATATTTTCGATGTTTTAAGGTTTTTGCCATTGGGCATGTGCAGAGAGAGACAGAGGGAGGGAAAGTGAGAAATCCCCCCAGGTGGGAGGGCCACTCTGCAGTCCCCCCTTCTCATCCCAGGATTCTGGGCAGAGATGCCCACATGCCTGGCATGATCTTCAAGCTGCCAAGTCTGGAATTCAAGCCATGGTTGGCCACATGACAGTCCACTGCCTTAACCACTCTGCCACCTGCTGGCCCCACGTTAATGTGTTTTATGTCAGTGAAGGCCACACACTGGGGAAAATATTCGTAATTCTCCTCTCTGATACAGCATTGCATCTAGAATAGAGAGCTTTAAAACCAAACAATCAGAAAACAAATAACCTAGCTTAAAAATGAGCAAATGTCTGAAGGGAAACCTTCCAGGGAAGAGAGATGGATGGCAAGTGAGGACATGTGAGAAGGTGCTCGTGATCATTCCTCACTGGGAACTGGGAGTGAGGACACTGACGTGTCATCACTCACCGACTAGAGTTCCAAACAGCTGAA
>NW_006203116.1:118378-126634 GCF_000334495.1 Tupaia belangeri chinensis | reverse complement strand
AGGAATCCTCACCCAGTGCTGGCGGGAGGGCAGGGGGCACAGCCATGATGGAAGACATGGGGCAGCTTCTTAGAGGCTGAGTATAGAGTCACCATACAACCCAGTGGGCATGCTCCTGGGTTTTGCCCAACAAATTCAAACTTAGTTTGCACAGAATCCTGCACACAGATGTGCAGAGCAGAACAGCCCTTACCTGTGGGCGCATTCAGTGCTTTCCTCCCGGAGATCTCCGTGTGGCTGGGGGAAGGTAAAGGAACCCCACAGAGGAGAAATCTGCGAGGCCTAAAGGCACGTCAGCTCAGGACATGGGCGGTGTGGTAAAGCTGACCCGGCGGGGGTGTGGGTGACAGGCCCAGTCACATCTGTGAGCTGTCACCTTCAAGTGTTTGCACTTCTCAGCAGTTCTGCCTGTCAATCAGATTCACTGTCCCCACACTGTTTAGGGTTAAGCGTTGACCCTGAGCGACCCCGAGGTCACCTGCCCCCCACAGGACTTGCCCTCACTGTCCCCTCATTTTCCGTTCTGTGCTCTGACCAGTGTGAGCTCTGACAGCGGGGGAGGCCGTTGCCCTCCCCGTCTGCAGTTTTGGCCTTTAACACCATCCTGACGGGTGTGAGGCCTGTGCACGTGTTCAGGGCGCTTGAAGGTGACCCCTAGCTATGGCCCAGATAACTTTCCCGTCCATGTTTAGCCGTGGTGTCTTCCCTTTGGTTGATCCCTGGGAACACCACCTTAGTGCAGAGCTGTGTCCTCGGAGATGAATCAGGTGGGCAGTGCCTGACCCCGAGGTGTGGAGGGTGGCGTCTCGTCTCTGTGGTCTTCCCCTCACCTACGCTTACATCAGGGACGTTCCATACTATGCCTGTCCAGGGCTGCTCAGAAAACGCCAAGCTCAGGGGCTGGACCGTGGGGCAGACATGACACTCTGCAGGATGACCCACTTAGGAGGCTCCAGGGTCACATCCACTGACCTCCCTGAGTACACTGCACACTTGTCTGTGGTCCAGGTCTGCTGAAGTTGGGGTGGATCATGGCATCGAGACCCTGTGAGAGTGTTGTCTCTCTGTCTCTGTGTCTCTTCCCTCAGGGAAGAAAAAGGGAGTGGAGGCCAAAGGCCAAGCAGGGGAAGTAACCAGAGGGGACAGGACAGGGCACAGGAGGGGGTCCACTTAGTGGCCACCTGTGCAGGGGGACGGGCTGTGTTTGGGGAGGGCACAAGGTTCTGGCTGGGGCTGGCAGAGGTCCTGCTCACCGGATGGGATTACAGGGCGCTAGCTCAGGGACTCCTCAGCAGGCTGCACTTAGGTCCAGGCAGGTTTCTGAACTTCTGTTACAGTGTGATGCAAGACACATGGAGACATGGAGAAGGAAGAGAAGGGGGGGTGACTAAGGGGATTCCCCCTCCACCATAGCCAGACCACCTAATCCTGGGGTGCAGTGGGGATCAAGACTAGGGGGACAGTGGAGTCTGTGATGGGGCCAGTCTACTTCCTGATTCCAGGACCCTACTCCCCTGCTCCAACCTCAGGGCCTTGCTGAGCTGAACCCTAGGCACCCTGAGGTCACATCCCTGAGATGCCCAGATGTCCTCAGTCAGAGGAGCCACTGCTGTGACCTCAGATCTGTGTGCTGGGAGCTGGCCTCCTGCTGGGGGCACAGAGACAGCAGCTGGGGGCTGAGGGTAGCTGGGTGGAGGAGCTGAAGGCTGCTGGGCTGTGAGGTCTGTGAGGACCGGGGCCAGGCGGGTCCAGCTGCCTTAGTCACCAGGCCACAGGCTGGCTCTAGATCCTTCATTATCACAAAGTAGAATAATGACCTTGCTGTACTTTCAGTATGCCCACGCCTCCAGTCCATGTGTTGAGGCACTGTGAAGATAAGAGGGTGGAAACCTGAGTTGGGTCATGGTGGGAACAGAAGGGGCCTTTGGGAGGACATCAGTGATGGGGTTTTTGGAGTGGGGTCTCTGTGTTTCCCGGTGTGTCTGTGAGGACAGGCCCTGAGGCAGGCAGAGCCACAGATAGACCAGGAAGGGACACCGAGGACAGCCACTGCTCAGGGCCTGCCCTCTGCCAGGGTGTGGCCTCACCAGAAATTGGACCCTGAACTCTGGCCCTTCCTTTATAAATCACCAGTCTCAGGTATTTCTGTTAGTGACACAGTAATAGACCAAGACAACACACTCTTCCTGTGGTGATCCGAGTTACTGAGGATTTTTATGGTAGTTTTTATGTGGTGTGATTCCAGCTGATTTACCAATTTTTAAAATCTCTTCCAAGAATCCTATTTGGCTGACTGGTTTTATAGGTAGCTTCTCTCTTCTCTATTTAATTAATTTCCAGTCTCATCTTTTTTATTCCCTTTCTTCTGTTTGCTTCAGGTTTAATTTGCTCTTTTCCCACCTTTTAAGGGGGGAAGTTATTACTTAATTTAAAGTCTATTCCTTTGTGAGACCAGCAGATGGAGGAATAGTTACATTGCTTGACTTGCAGCAGACGGTGTAATGGTTACATTGCTGGACTCTAGTGTGGTCCACCGTGGTTCAAGTCCTGGACCCTGCATCTTTAAACTCATGTCAGGCGCACGTGTGTGCATGCCCAAAATCCTGAGAGGAGAATGGTGGTGTGGTCGTGTTCCCTGGTGACTGACTTCTCACTTCCTGTCTCTGTCTCTTGTGAGTGCACACACCCTCTAGCAAAAATCTCTCTCTCAAAAAAAATGTATTCCTTTGTAATGTAGGCATTTACAGGTATAAAATTTCCTCTAAGTGCTATTTATTGACATTCTATACATTTTGGTGTGTAGCGTCTTCTTTTTTATTAATCTGAAAGTACTTTCTAATTTCTGTTTTAATCCTTCTTTGACCCATTGGTTATTTTGGAATGTGTTCTTACAATATTTCCATGTATTTGTGAATTTGCTAGATTTCTATTACTTATGATTGATTTCTAATTTCGTTCTCATAAAAGAACAGACGGTATCATCCTTAGCCTTTTAACTTTATTAGCGTTTGTCCTACAGCCTACTGTAGGTCCAGACCATATGGTGTAATGTCCCGTATGCTGTTGAGAACAGTTGCTCAGTCCAGTGTTGGTGAGTGTCCTTCAGGTCTAGCTGGTTGCTCGTGTCGCACGGTCTTCTGTATCTCTGCTGGTCTTTGCTTAGTCGTGTCCTTTATCAAAAGCAGAGAACTGAAGTCTCCAGCTACTGTCGGTGTGTGGGTATTTCTCGCTTTGCTTTTGGTGCCCCACTATTAGGTATATGTGTGTTTACACCGTTATTTCTTTCTGAGGGATTAATACTTTTGTCATTACAAAATGTTCCTGATTATCTCTATTAGCATTTTCCCCAAACTCTATTTTGTTAGATATTAACATAGCCACTCCAGCTTTCTAATGGTCACTGTGGATAATGTCTTTTCCCTTTGCCTTTCAACTTCCCATCCATTTGTAAATCTCAGTCCCTGGGTGTCTACTGTACAGTGCATGAGCTCATTGTTTCATTAAGTGTGATAGCCTCTAACGTTAGATTGGTTTCTTTATTCTATTTTGGGCAATGTTAATATAGACACAGTTGAATTGATGTCTACCATTTTGCTTTCTGTCTTCTCTGTGTTTCAACTTTTTAATTCTTCTATTACCTGTATTGATAACATAAGTATTAAATGGATATTTTCTACCACAATATGTTAATTCCTCTCATGATTTTCACCATAGTTTTCTTAGCAGTCATTCTAGGACTTACCATGTACCTCATGGCTAATCAGAAAATACTTTAGATTTGTACTAAGTCAATTTCAGTGAGATACAGAAATGTCAATCTCTATAGCTCTATTTTTCTTCTTTCTTGTGCTGTGATAGGTATGCATAGTATCATTAAATATGTTATAAGCCCCAAAATATATTGTAATAATTATTACTTTACATGCCTCTCACTTCCTCTATCACTATCTCTCTCTCCATCTCCTCCAAGTAAATAAATAAACAAACAAAAAAGGAAAAAGAAAAAGAAAACAATTATGCCACAGGGCTGTGTTCACTGCAGAATACTGAGAAAAAGTGAGAGGACACTCCCCAGGGCTGGCCATGCTGCAATGCCTTCTCCTCCATTCTTCTCTCAAGATTCTGGGAATGCATGCACATGTTTCAGTGTTTCATGAGCCACCAGGTCTAAAACTGAAACCTCACAGACAGCCGTGTGGGATCCAGCTGCCTTAACCACCATGCCACTGGTTGGGCAAAAAACTATTTTTTAAAAATGTGAGTTAAGCCCCTTTCTGACTCTGGATGCTCTCTGCTCTCCAACCTCAGTGGTCCCAACTCTGGCTTAGCACAGGACAGCAGGTGGGCTTGTCACTCAGGCCTCTCCACAGACACCCAGTGTCAGAATGTGGAGCACTGAGTCCACGGATTGCTTATCTCATGGTGAGCCTGAGGCCCAGTCAAGGATGTGGTCGACATTCTTGCTGCTAACAGTGTGATCTTGACGGGGTCATGCAGATGACACAAGCTGGTAAAGAGGCTGCCTCCCATTCCTAAGGCAAGGCCTGGACTGGGAAGAAACTGTGAGGCAAGGCCGGCAGTTTACGAGCCCTAAATCTCCATTGTGTCGCTGTACTGGCCTGCACTCAATTTCTCTGCCATGAGCTTTACTGTTACTACGGTACCCTGCAAGGGTAAAATATCACCCCCAACCTTACTGCAACCTTACAATAAAGCCAATTAGTGATCCTGTAGGAATGCAGTTTCCTAAGACTGCCACCAGGATCAGAAATTTCAGACTACCCCTCCTGCCTGTTTTAAGCCAAAATTAGCATATGTTAGGTTAAGTTAGTATAAGCCAGATTAGCATTAGTAACATATGTAGACTAAGTTAGTTTAAGGCTAATTTTATGTAAGTACCCCTTGTTAAAGCTGTAGGCCAAAGTTAACTCATGTTAGGCCAAGTTAGTGCATCCACCACATGACAGGGACTCAAAGATAAAACAAGAGAACTCACTAATTGACAGACTCAGCAAATAAAATACAGGAACCTGCGGGTTTATAAAGAAAGGAAAAGCCTGACTGGTGATGACAGGATGAACAAATGTGAAGGCTCCAGCGAAAGATGAACTATCTTAGCCGGGAGCTCTTATTTAAAGCAACAGGTAGTTTTCAACTACAAAGAGTTTCTTATCTATGTGGTTTTGACTATGAAAAACTGCTAATAAAACATCCTGTGTTGTCTCCTGAGCTACAAGATCACCTTCCTTTCCCATATGGACAATAGGCCACCCCCTTTAGCTGTAATATAGATAGTCCATATATTAACCGTGTTTTTACTTAACTAGACAAGATTTCTATCTCGGCCTTTGTAACCAGCAATGTTGCCACCCTGGCCTGGGACTGAAGTTATCAAGCTTCCTACAAGCCTCCTCTTCGAAAGACCCTTCCCAGTAATCAAGATCTAAGAAGAAAATGCACCAGACAAATGGACTTCCTCATCCTGAGAACTGTGATTGATTTTACCTGATCTTAGAGTAAATTTTTTACTTCCCCTCACCCTCCTTACTTCCTAAGACATCCCTCAATAAATACGTGTGTTTGGTAGCCGCTGACGCTGCTGTCTGGAGCTGGCTCTGGCTGTAGCCGGCTGAGAACATGCTAAAAAGTATTGAGGTCTCAGTCTATATTTTGTTCCTGATCACCCGTGTCGCCTTCCTGTGTACGAGTCTCAACCCACCCCGGCTGGAGCAGAGCTTCTGGCATGATCTGAGCACCAACAGCATCTTCACCAACAGGAACCTGGTTATACATACGAAACCTCGTGCTTCACTTAGACTATCTTGAGGCTGAAGGTGAAGGCCAGGGATTCCTGGAGCACAGGACATGTGAGTCTACATGACTGCCACACAAGGTGCATAACTGTGGTCTGCTCTGGGAGTGTGCCCTGCCCAGGACTCGTCCCTGTTCTCTTTCTATTCTTAGCAAATCACTCACATGGGGCCCTCAAGAGTTCTCATTATATGACATCAGCTTGGAAATCTGCTCCTCCAGCCCAGACATTTCTCCTAACTCCAGGCTCCTCTGTCCTTCTGTCCTCCTGTTCCCACCCCTGCATTTCTAACAGTCCCTCAGAGTTCACATCTCCTGCCCTGGACACTGGGCTCCTGCCCCTCAGATGTGCTCCCCCCAGAGTCCTCCCCCTACACTCACTCCATCTCCAGTTAATGTGTTCTCCCTGATGCCTCTTCCTCACCTCAGAACCTATCCAGAACCCAGTCGTCCCTGCTGTGCCCACGGCTCACCCCCAGATGCCCGGATGAAGCAGCAGCATCTGGCCTGGACCCCGCACTGTCCCTCCCAGCTCCCACCTCCTCATCCCCTCCTCTCCCGGTTCTGTGCTCAGTGCAGCAGCAGAGAGAGCCTTTCAGGAGAGAAGCTGGACATGTCTGTCTGTGCTCAGGAAGATCTCGCTCAGAGTAAGACTCCTTCCAGCATCCCGCAGGCCCGCACACTCTGGCCTGACCTCTGACCTCCCCTCACCTGCTCTGCTCCAGACACGCCACAGTCCTCGTCCTTCCCAGAGCACAAACAGGATCCCATCCCTCACATTTGCCCTGGAGGTTCCTCTGCCTGGTGAGGACGTGCCCAGACATCCTGTGTCCTTAGAATCTTTCCCCAGAGGTCACTTGCCTGTGAGGCCCATGCTGACCCCCTAGTAAACAGCCCCTTCCCTGTCCCCACACCCACACTCTGGGTCACCTTCCCGACAGCACCCACCCCCTCCAGCACACACACTCTCCGTGTTCACTCTGCCCACAGAGCAGTCTGTGTCTCGATGAGAATATGGGCTCCACAGGGCGGGGAGTTCTGGGCTGTCCTTAGTTCATGGAGTAACATGGATGCTAAAATAGTGGCCGACAGCCAGTGCTCAGCAGGTTCGAGCTGAGTGGGGGGCACTGCAGAGCTCCTCCCTGTTCCAAGGTAGTGTCTTTACTGATGTGACCTCAGGTCGAATGCTGCTGTGGCAGTGTCACCGCGTCCTGTCACCTGACGTCAGCGCGCCTGTGCTCGCTCAGTGCTGCCCTCCCTCCCTTCTGCCCCAACCTGCTGCACACACGGCACACACATCTTTTCTATGTTTTAAAAAAAGAAGGATCCTTGACTTATGGGTCTAATTTAAGAACAAATATAAATTAGATTTCGCTTCATGAATCTATGAGTTTGACTTGGAGTCAAGGCTGAGAAACTACTGCTAAGGGCAGGAAGACATAGGCAAGATGAGTAGACAAATTCCACAGAAATTTATTTAAAACAAGTATGAGAGCCTTCTCTGCAAATTCCAGAACATGGATTTAGAATGTGATGTGGAAATGGCAAGGAGAACCCAGGGAACAACCCTAGAAGGGCAAGAGCAGGACGAGTCTGAAAACCCATCTCTCGGTACCACAGACCCTGTGAGCTGGGGCTACCTGGGCCTTATGGGGGACAGGGACAGGAAAGTGACTCCTGCTGCTGTCAGAGAGGGATACTCAGAGAACGAGAGCAGAACTGGGACCTGAGAACAAGGACAGGCGAGTCCTTCACAGACACAAAGAGATAACAGATAAATACACCAAGTGGGGGTGAGGGCAGACCCAGACCTGGGCTGAGGCTGACGGGACACACAGGGCCCTTGCTGCCCACAGCCCTGGGGATGGGACAGGGCCCAGGTGATGTCTAATCCCTGTGGTCACAGGCCTAGGTGGGACAAGGACAAAGCAGCAGCAAAGATGACCTAGGGGTGTGACCAGGCTGTCTACGGCCCCATCCTCGCTCAGCCCCACCCAGCTCCTCCCATCCCCAGGGCCGCAGACCCTGCACAGCAAACACAGAGTCTGGGAGGCTGTCAGGTTCTATGTCCTCAAGTGAGACTAAAATTTTTTCTTCACCTTTAATTTATTCATTAACCGCGTCTAACAAGAATTTAAAAAACAAATTGGTATCCAGATTATTTTGAATAAGGAAGCAGGAAGGTGTGGCTCAGTGTGGCATGAGGGGAAACGGGGTGGAGATGTCCTGTCCTGCCCCTCCTGGAGCAGAAAAAGCTGTCAGGGCAGAGGACACAGGGCAGTGGGGACGGGCCCAGGTGTTGGGGATAAGCTAAGTACCTGTCTCCTCACATTAGGCTGCAGGGACACAGACACGCAGACACGGTCAGACGCCAGGTGCAGGGAGAGCGGTCGGGGACACTGACGTCACGTATCATTGCCCTCACAAGGCCGCTGCCGCGGCTGA
>NW_006203116.1:115759-118019 GCF_000334495.1 Tupaia belangeri chinensis | reverse complement strand
GTAGTGCCCTTTCTTTCCACCTGTGAGGAGAAAACACCTGTGAGGGACAGGTCCATGGGGTCCACAGAGCCAGTAACCCTGGACCCCAGAGAAGTTTCCAGAACTGTGATTATAGACCCAGGGCAGGGTCAGGGAATGTGAGGATGGAGATGTGGGAGGAGGACCAACAGCCCACCTGGAGGACCGTCCGTCCTCAGCAGAGACTGTCCCTGTGACCTCTGACTGCTGGGAACCAGGTCCCCATCTCCACCATCCCCAGGTGACAGGTGTGTGACTGGTTGTCACACCTTACAGAGGAGTGAGCAGCCTCAGCACAGAGGCCCTCAGCCTGGGCGAGCACATGTGGGTGGTGGCACCTCCCAGTCACCAGGCAGGTCCCCCACCTGGGACAGGACAGCTCAGAGCTCCCCTTCCTACCTGAGCTCCTCCTCCAGATCACAATGGCTCCCGTGACCAGAACTCCAAGGAGAACCAGGCCAGTGACGATTCCTATGATGAGAATGGGCGACTGAGGATGCGGCTCTGGGAAGGGAGGAGAGGGGAGGTGAGGGCTCTGATTCCCAGGCCTCAGTCCTGACCCTGCTGAGGTCTCAGGAAGGGCTCCTGCTTTCCTGCTTCCCCTGACAAGAGCTCGGAGCCCCCCTTACCCCATCTCAGGGTGAGGGGCTCAGGCAGCCCCTCGTGCTGCACGTGGCACGTGTATCTCTGCTCCTCTCCAGAAGGCACCACCACGGCCGCCCACTTCTGGAAGGTTCCGTCCCCTGCAGGCCTGGTCTCCACCAGCTCCATGTCCTGGGTCTGGTCCTCCCCATCCCGCTGCCAGGTCAGGGAGATCTCCGCAGGGTAGAAGCCCAGGGCCCAGCACCTCAGGGTGGCCTCCCGGTCAGAGGTGGGGTGGTGGGTCACGTGTGCCTTCGGGGGGTCTGCGGGGAAGAGTCGGGAAATTCAGACATGGTGCAGCCCCTCCCACTGTCCAGGAAGCAGCCCTGTGAGACCATCTGGGCTTGGACAGGACACCTGGGCAGGGGAGGGGGCCCATCAAGCCTGGGCTCATGTGTCTGGGGGGATCTACTCCTGGGAAGGTTGAGGATTTGGGGTGAACAGCTCTGGGTAGGACCCAGGGAGAAAATGGGGACTTATGATCCTGACGTGAATGGAGGGGACTTAGAGTCACTGGCATCAGCTCTCTCTCACTCAGGTGGGGCCTAGATCAAGGCCTGAGCGGTGGCGGTGGCTAGAACTGCAGCCAGAGTCCCCGCACACTGCTGAGGGTGACTTCAGGTCTGTACCCAGTGTATTCCTGGAGACTGACTCTCACTGTCTGAAAGGAAGGGCTCTGGGCTAGTCAGTCCCTGGGGCAGGATCTTAAAACCAGGAGGATGCTGCCTGACAGAAGTGAGAGGCTTCCTTATTTTGGTTTCTTTCTTTTTTTTTTTTGTTTTGTTTTCTTTTTATGTTTTTGCCATAGGGCATGCACTCACCAGGGTGATAGAGAGACAGAGACAGTGAGAGGGAAAGTGAGAAATCACCCCCAAGGGGGATTGCCACATGCCTTCCTTCTCCTCCAGCTTTCCCCTGGATTTTGGGCACAGGGAGAAGTGTCAGAGGCGATTTTCCAGCCCCCTCTGTGGGTCTCGCACAGCGGTCACCCCTGTGGGAGTCAGCACTTTACCCACTACACCAGCTGGTGTCCCTGTGAGCCCCACTTTCTTCCCCTCCGTGTGGGACAGCAGCCCCAGCAGGACAGGAAATCCTGGAACCCCCGCGGCCCCTGGTACCTGCGCGCTGCAGCGTCTCCTTCCCGTTCTCCAGGTGTGCGCCCAACCACTGCACGCACTCCCCCTCCAGGAAGGCCCTGAAGCTCTCCGCCCAAGCAGCTGCCTCCCAGTTGCGCTGGGTGATCTGGGCTCCGGTGTCGGCCGCAGTCCAGGAGCGCAGGTCCTCGTTCAGGGCGATGTAGTCCCGGCCGTTGCCCGCGCCCGCGGAGGAGGCGCCCGCCCGGCCCCACGTCGCAGCCGTGCATCCTCTGGATGGTGTGAGAGCCTGGACCGACCCGAGGCAGACACCCCGTTAGTCCCGCCCCGCCGTCGGCACCGCCTTCAGCCCAGGACCACCCAAAGAATTTCTGAAAGTGAAACCATGAAAGGTTCCCTGCGGGCTCTTCTGGAGGGAGGGTCTCGACGGTCCCGCAGTTCCGGGTGAAGCTCGGTTCGGACCCGAGACGGGGGCGACCGCGACGGGCGGCGGGGGGCGCGGGGTG
>NW_006203116.1:103517-115650 GCF_000334495.1 Tupaia belangeri chinensis | reverse complement strand
GCGCGGAGACGGGGCTTCCCGGGCCAGCGTCCCCGCCGGGCGGTCCCCTCGCTCCTCCCGTGACTCCGGTTCCCCCCGACCCCGATCCCTACTCACCCGCCCAGGTCTCGGTCAGGGCCAGGGCCCCCGAGAACACCAGGAGGAGGGTTCGGGGTGCCATGACCACCATCCTCAGAGCCCGGGGCGATCTGAGCCTCAGCGGGTTCCTGGGGAGTTTATAACCGGGAACCCCGACGGCGCTGATTGGCTCCAGTGAGAACAGAGCGCCCAATGGGAGTGAGAGCTGGGGTCACGTCAGGAGTGTCCGGGCAGAAGAACACGACCGGGTTGGGAGAACGGAACTCTGCCCTTGGAACTGAGACCCCAGACTTTGCCCTGACCCTTTTGTCTTGCACTGTGAGCTCTTTGTCACCTCGTTCCCCTGAGGCCTGGACAGAAGCTGGGAAGTCAGAGGTTCTCAGATGTTTATTTAGGTTTCAGGATCTTATATGCTCTTAGGAATTAATGAGGATCCCAAAAGAAATTTTGTTTATGTGGATTATCTCTCACTATAAGATCGCAGGATTTTCATGTCTGCTTATTCAGTCTGTTATTTTAGCTGAAGTTTATGAAAAAAATTTAGCCTTACATAAATATTTAGGTGGAATATTTTTAATAACGTTTTCAATCATGGGCATTCATGTTTAATACTACACTGAAATGACACATTTTAGCGTCCTAAAGGCTATTTGCAAGGTGAAACCTGAAACTGAATATTTTATGTTCCGTTACATTGAAATCTGTGTTTATCTAGTACGTTGCATTGATCTTGCACTAATGCATGGTTTTTTAAAGTAATGCTGTTTCACCAGATGACAATATGGAACTAACTCTTTGTAGAACTTTAAATTACAAATTATTTTAAAAATTGCATGTGTTGGGCCAGCAGGTGGCAGAGAGTTTAAGACACTGGACTCCCACAGGGCAGAGTGGGAGGTTTGAGTTCTTGACCCTAAGGCTTGAAAATCAGGCTCAGCAGCCAGGCTGTTGTGGGTGCCTGACATCCCCAGAGAGGAATGGAGCAGAAGGGACTGATGGGTGGTCAGCCCTGGGAAAACAGTGTCTCACTTTCCTTTGTTCTTGCTCTATCTCCAAGGAGTGCACGTGCCCTATGACAAAAACTTTTAAAAAGACATGTTAATGGTAATGGTAGTAAATATAAATTTTCCAATAGTCTAATTTTCTCTTGGAAGTTTTCATTTTAACATTGGCACAATTACTCAGTGGATTATCTCGTAGAGACAATATTCAGCCGAATATTCAAATGTCAAACGTGTCAGTGAAATGTCCAAGTCTAAATAATCAGACCATCTCTGTCATTCATTCTTTCAAGGAAACTTGCTATTCTATTAAAATGGAGTTAATATAGCTCAAAAAATTATTTCCCTGACACAAGCAGCCTACTTTGGAATAGAGTTGAAGTGCTTTGTGCACATTTCCCATTGAATCATGTAGGACATTTAGGAGTGTGGGCACTAGAATGAAGATTCAATAAAGTTCATCACTTTTTTGTTCTTTGGTAAATTTTTGCTATAGAGCGTGTGCGCTTGCCAGAGAGAGACAGGGACAGAAATAGGGTGGGGGGAGAGGGAGCAGGAGAAACGGCCCACCTCCCCCCAGGGAGGGTGACCACTCTGCAATTACTACTCCTCTTACAGCAGGAAAAACTGATTTTAACGCTGTGTTTTGCTTTACTTTATTCCTCTTTCTTACACTCTCAGAGTTAACTGGTGCTTGCAGCTTCTGTAACTAATGTAATCTGTAACTATTGTAAGAAATAAGGTCTGAAGTAAGCCTGTTTGCTTAGAAGGGGAAATTCAAGCCACTGCTTTAGATAATGGTCACAAAAATGCAACAGGAAGGGTCCCAGGTGAGAAATGGGAATGTTTTTTCAAGGGACATGATGTAACAGGTTAATTCTGGAAATTGTAATAATGTTATTGTTTGCCATAATAGTCACTCAGGGATGTTTAAATTGTTTTGTTAAGCAGTGGACTCCCACATGGCTGACCACAGTTTGAGTTCTGGACCTGGTGGCTTGCTTTCTCACTTTCCCTCTCTTTCTCACTTTGTCCCTCTCTGGTCAAATTAAAATAAATAAAGTTAAATAAAATAATTCTTTTTTAAAAAAAAAACAATGTAGCTTAAATAAAATACGTTGTAGCTTCTTTTAATCTTTCAATGTACGTCACAAGCCTGAGTTAACAGTTTCACTGTCACCATAAAAACAAAAACAGGCTCACACATGTCATGTGAAAGGAACAGGTGCAGGACCAGCAGATGGCATAAGGACTACGTCACTGGACTCCCACATAGTCTTCCACGGTTTGAGTCCCAGACCCGGCAGCTTACACTCACTCTGGGCGTGTGTATATGTGTGCCCAAGATCCCAAGAGGAGAATGGAGGAGAAGGGATGGTGGCACAGCCATCCCCCCAGAGGGTGATTTTTTGCTTTCTGTCTCTCTGTCTCTGTCTTTCTGGTGAGCACACAAGCCCTATAGCAAAACACAAGCCCTATAGAAAAAACCTCAAAAAAAAAAAAAAAAAAAAAAAAAGAAAATGAAAAAAAAGAGAAAGGAACAGGTGCACAGAACAATTCTGGGAAAATCATGACGGTGAGAGGAACACTGACCTAGCTAAATTTATGTTATAGATAACAGTGGATAAGTGGAAAATTCTGTCTGGGAGCTGCTTGTGAGCTTGTTAGCTCTTGGCCATTCCCTGTGCCTGAAAACAGCTAAATGACCTCTGTTTATCCCTTTATACTTCACCTCCCAGTTTTCCACAGAAATGGGTGCTGGATTTTTAGCTGACAACATTTCAGTCTCCTCTTGGATTTTGGGCATACATGCATGCACCCAGTATGATTTTCAAGGTGCTGGGTCTGGGACTTGAACAGCAAAGTCAGCCGTGTGGGACCCAGCCACATACCTGACACCATCCGCCGACTCTAAAGGTAATAATCTGTAATACTCCAACCAGGCAATGCTGATCTGAACCAACTTGTTTTCTTCTTCACGTCAGTGGTGAAGAACACAATAGCTACTATTGCAGTTTAACACCCTAGCCTTTATTTTTGCTGTTTTAACTTTAGTGCAAATAATGTCTTAGTGATGTTATAAAAACTAGTTTGGCCTTGTAGATTCTATGAACGGTGAGTTTCGGCACCCTCCAGTATTCCACAGACTCTGCTTTGAGAACTGCTATTCCGGGTAAACCTTTCAGGGTTCCCAACCGGCTCCAGCCTCTGCCTCTTGCCAGAAGCCCTCCCCTGAGCTGGATTCCTGCTTCCCAAAACTGAGCTTAGGGCTCTACCCTGGGCTCTTCTAGAAGAGAATCTGGCCCCTGGATATTTGATGTCAGAGTGTCCCCAAGTCTGGGACATGTGACGGGACACATGTTTCCCCCTTGAAACTGGAGCGGTTTGTACCTGAGGCACCAGAGAACTGCACCGATGGCCCACTTGGCTCTGTGTGTCCTTATCGCAGACGGGAGTCTGATGCGTCTGTGTGAGAGCTAATCGTGACCCTTTACTGATCCATCCGATGAGCTTCCCTTGACTCCCACACAGCATCCAGCACCGCGTTCCTAGTCTGTCAGGCTGCTGTGACAAAGATGCCTAAGACCAGGTGGTTTGTGAGCAACAGAGACTTATTTCTCACAGTTCTGGAGGCTGAGAAGTCCAAGATGCTGACCACATCCCTGTCTGGTGAGGGTCCCCCTCTTCAAAAGCAGCTGTGTCCTCACCTGGCAGAGGGGCAAGGCAGCAGTGGGGAGCTCTTTTATTATCCCAGCTCCCTGACCCCAGTCATGAGAGCTCCCCCTCATGATATAATCACCTCCCCCAACCTCATGTCCTAACACCACCTCACTGGGGATCAGGTTTCAGTGTATCAGTACAAAGGTGTCCGGGAGAGCTTGTTGGGACCTATGGGCTTCAGTTGGAAGATTTTGAGAAGTGAGGAAGTGAGCATTTGGTCTAGATTAGGAATTTTCTTTTCTTTTATTGTTTAAATGATTGTTTATTTAACTTTATTAATTATTATGTTAAATTTATTATTATTATTATTTTCTTCTACTATGGAGCATGTGCACTCACCAGAGAGAGACAGAGAGAGAGGGAGGGAAAGTGAGAAAGCAAGTCACCAGGTCAGAGACTCAAACTGTGGTCAGCCACGTCGGAATTTCAAAAAGCGGAAGTGATTCTGTGACTGAGTGCCCCAATAACCAATAAATCTTACCTATAATGAATGTGGGTGAGAACAGGGGTAAAACCATAATTGGTAAAGAAACAGCGTCACCAGTGTCGGCCAGCACGGGGAGATGTCAGTGTCCCGTGAGGTGCACAGAGCCGGGGTTCTGTCTGCACTCTGAACACAGTTCTGCAGGGGTCCTGTGTAGTCTCGCGTTATCATGGCCTCCGTGCTCTTGTCTGACGTTGTTTGTGACGTGCTCCATGTCCACAGGAGAAGGACCTGGCCGCCTGTCCACACAGGGCAGCAGCGCCACACTGAGGCTGAGGTCGGGCCAGTCCCAGATGTCGGGAGCTGCTTTTCCTTCTCTCTTTCTTTTCTCTTTTAAAATTTACTACAGGGCACATGTTCTCACCAGAGAGAAACAGAAAAGAGGGACAGGGAGAAAGTACCTCCCAGTGGGGTACCGCCAGGCAGAATCCCTTCTCCTTCCTTTCTCCATCCTGTCAGGGTCTGGGGCATGCACACATGCACACATGAACACACGTGCACACTCATACACACATACACACATGTGTTTTTCATGCCAGTGGGGCTAGTACTCACATTGCATGCTTGGCCATGTGGAATCCAGTTCCCATAACCACGAGGCCACAAGGCTGGCCTGCTTCTTTCTTAAATTCAGTATTTTTAAGTACTTAGATTGCAACTGGGCAAAAATAACCAATATTTGGAAGTAAATTCGTATAGATTAAATGCAGATATCAAACTAGTAGTAGATGTGAAAAAAAAAAAAAGAAAGAAAATGAAAATGTAAAGTTAGAAACGGGAATAAGGACCAGGAGTTAGTACAATGGCTATGTCACTGGTCTTCCATGTAGCTGACCGAGGTTCGAGTGGCTTAAACTCGCGCCAGCCACGTGTGCATACGTGCCCAAGATCCCGAGAGGAGAATGGAGGAGAAGGGATTGCGGCATGGCCATCCCCCCTGGGGGGTGATTTCTCGCTTTCTGTCTCTCTGTCTCTGTCTTTCTGTCGAGCACACGCATTCTATAGCAAAAAAAAAGGGGGGGAATAAAATTTTTTATTGATTTGGCAAAGATGCAAGTAAGTGGTGACAGCAGTGGCTCCATGGCGGGAAAGTCTACTGTCATCAAAGTCACTGGGGCTGAAAGCTGGGGTACACACCGCCTCAGTACAGTTATGGATTTTTTCATGAGCAATAGACACAGAGAGAAAGACAGAGGAACAAAGAGCCAGCACCCCAACAGCATCCACTCCTCAATCTGCCCCACCCCAGCCAGCCAGACCGAGTCAGGGCGTGCACGTGCCTGGCACATCAGGGCAGCCTCAGGTCAGGATCCTGGGCCTCTCCGAGTGGGCCAGCCCCACAGCGCTGCGGGTCCCTGTGCCGCTGACCCCGGGGTACAACATTTCTAAAGAGGACTTCTGTAACACTCAGCAATTGAAACATTCTAATATTTCCAAGCACTAATTTCCTTTATGGGACTTTATCCCAAGAAGATAATCATACGTGTTCTTGAATAGTGTTTTATTTTTCAAAGCAAAAAATATGGCAATAATCTAAATGCTGTGCGAACGCTCTGGTGGCAGGTGTGACAGTGGACATCTAGCGTGTCTCAGGCGCTGATGTCGGGCCTGTACTGAGAGGGACCGATGAAAGCCCAGAGCCGATCCACAAGGAACCTTTGTGACCTTTTCTGCAGACTGAACAGGACTCAGAGCTGAGGGGGCAGTGGAGCCGGGGTGCTTAGGGGTGTCCTATCAGAGCCTTGCTGACTCACCTCACATGGATTCCCGACCCACCAGGTGATGGTGATGATTCTGCACCAGCGAGTGAACAGCGTCAGTGTCCCAGTAAATTCTGTGACAGGGGGCCTCTGGACTCAGGGCCCAGGAGGACATCGGGAGCTGTGTGACCCCTGAGTAGCCCCACTGCAACCTGTTCACGCAGCACGCACTGCAGGGCCTCTGCTGAGTCAGGAGACCTGCTGGACATGAGGGTGCAAGGAGTGCAGGGGGAGTCTTGGGACAGGACACCTGCCCTGACCGTGACAACTTCACGGGGCAAGGAAACAGCTTTGGGGGACAGACAATGTCGGAGCAGTGCCATGCAGATTCCAAGGGGCAGTATATTCAACAAAGAATTCTGCACCAAGTCAGAGTTAGAATAAGTGCTAGGGCAGCCTAAATCCATTTTCTGGTGTTTAGGGTTTCAGTATTTTACTTTCCATGTTCCGAGGGTTCTGTTGGAAGAAGTGGGAAACAGATGATGGAGAAAACCATAAAAGAGGACACGTAGGTTCCAAGGGACACATGGGATCCAGGTGACAGTGGAGCCAGCAAAGGGGTGACACAAAGGGCTGCCCAGGATGAGAGGAAGGAGGCCCGACGTCAGCCCTGCCCAGGTGTGCAGGCGTCCGGTCCACGAGTACAGGACTGAGGGCTGGGGACAGGCATCTCCTGGAGATGACGCTGGGGAGCTACAGGCGAGGCTCGCATGTGTCCATGGACTGCTCAGTCTGCTCTAGCAGAGCACACAGGTGTGGGAAATTGAAGGAACAGAATATATTTTCTTAGGTACGGAGCCTGGGAGTCCAGGGTGAAGGCAGCCTCATTGAGCAAGAATCTGCCGTGTCCCCACATGGGGGGAGGGGAGGGGCACCAGGAAGGCAAGAGAGGTGAGCAGGGTGCCCTCCTGTGAGGATGGTGTCCCTGTGATCAGGAGGCAGAGCCCCCATGGCCCAGACACCTCCGTGTAGGCCCAGCTCCCAGCACCACCCTGGGGATCAAGTTTCCAACCTGAACTCTGGGGCCATATTCAAACTATAGCAGAGGCTGGGAGAGTTAGGGAGAGACGCTGTGATGATACAACGGGAATTAAACCAATGAAGGAGCAGCACATTTACCAACTCCAGGGAACCTGGGAAATCAGCTCAGGGGAGAAAAGTAACCATGGCTGACAGTCTAGGGGTGACTGGCATTGTTGTGGTCATGTGAGCTTCAAATTCATAAAGTAATTGTCAGGAATACAGGGATGTGTGAAGGGAGCTCTCCACTTACGATGTCACATGAAACTGACAGAGGAGGAGCCTGTCCACGTGCTCTTTAGAGGCACAGACGTCACAGGCCACAGTAAGAACCAGGCAGAAGTAAAGCAGGATGTTCTGGGGGTCAAATTAGCCGGGTCCTTGGACGATTGAGGACATCTGTGTTCTCAGCAACTCTCCTAGAAGTATTTGAGTTTTTTGGTTGTTGTTGAGAGATTTTCACTACCTGGCATGTGTGCTCACTGGAGAGACAGAGACAGAAAGGAGAAATCACCGCCCCCCTCAGGGGGATGGCCACACTGCAATCCCTTCTCCATTCTCCTCTCCAGATCTCGGGCACGCACGCACACGTGCCTGAAGTGAGGGTTTTGGGTTCTTTTTCTTTTTTTCCCCCCTGATTAAAAATAGGAAAGATTTAATCAAAGCAACAGATAGTTCAGAACCACTGAAGCCCTGCCATTACTTCATTATAGACGTAAGCATGTACTTGGCTTGGTTGGAATAGAAATCATCTTCACTAAAATAGGACTGATGATTAAATGAAAAGTTTGTAAGATTATAAGATCCTAAGTGAGTGTTGCGATATGTGATGAAATGTTTGATTTTGGCATTTAGTCTAGGGAACCTGATGCCACGACCCTAGGTCTGGGACTTGAAACACGGTCGATGACATGGGAGTCTAGTGACGTAACCATTACACTACCTGCTGGTCTGAACTGTTTGAAAACACTGTCCATGTATATATGATGTTAAAAAGAGAACATGAGTAGATGGACTTGGGAACTGTCCTGCAGGGGTGTCACAGAGAAGGGGCAGCAGTTGGAGGGAGCCCTGAGGTCAGGTGGATGCTTTTTATGGGAGGATTCTGTTTTGACCTACTGAGTTTAGCTCTTGTGCCTTAATGGCAGGGACTGTGGCAGGTTTGTGTTAGAGGGTGTCCTGCTCACCTCTCCTGCCCTCCTCTTGCCCTTCGTCTTTCCCCATGTGAGGACACAGCAGATTCTTGCCAAATGCGGCTGACTTCACCCTGGACTCCCCAGTCTCCACTCCCCAGGAGTGGATGTGACAGCAGAGTGGAAATTGATGGTGTAGGGAGGGAAGCCTGATCTTGTCCTAGTGCAGTGGTGGCCTTAGACAGGGGAAGGACTCCCCTCCCCCCACCATCACTGGGGAGGGCTGAGGAGACGGAGCTGTGGGGGGATGTGGGATGATGACACAGTTCTCACCTGAGTCCTCTTCTCAGGGAGAAAGGAATCAGCTAGGAGTGGGGAAGGACTGGAGGGGTCTGAGGAGGAAGGAGAAAGTGAGAAAAACCCTCAGGGAGTGTAAGACTAAACTGACCTGGGAAATGGCTACCGCAGAGTGAAAAGCTTGAGGCCACTGAGGTTGTGCTGTCACCTGACAGCAAGAAAGATCTGAAACTCAGGCGGCAGCAGGAGGATACAGAAAAGAAGAAAATGCAACAAATATCTCTGGATATGAGGTTTATGTTCTATTTCAGTCATTTTTTTCTATTAGCATTTTATCATATTTCTTTGTTTATACTTTCTTTTATTTTTTTTATTTTTTTTTTAGAGGTTTTTGCCTTAGGGCGGGGGTGCTCACTAGAGAGACAATGAGAGGGAAAGTGAAAAATTATATCCTCCTGGGTGATGGCGACAGATCGACACCACCACCCTCCATTCTCCTCTATTCTCCTCCTGGGATCTTGGGGACACATGCATCCGCACCTGGTGTGATTTTCAAGCCACCAAGTCTGGAACTCAAACCATGGTCAGCCATGAGTCCAAACAATGTAACTGCTCCACCATCTGCTGGCCCCCACCTTTCATCATTCTCTGCAGCGAATATACATGATATCAAAAGCAAAACCACTGAGCATTATTGCACATGACTTCTCCTCCTTTCCTTTATCCACTCACTGACCTGGTGAGGGAAGGCGTCACAAATTCACCATCCTTCAAAGACACAGAGCCATTTAAGCAATCTGTCTCTTCCTGTGTGTGCATAACATCCTTGCAGATTTATGGCAGCACTTTTCTGGGGGTATTGCTTTCTGGTTGGCTATTATTATTATTATTAATGGTCACATGGTAGTTATACAATCTGTGGGATGCAGTTTGACTTTTCAATACATTAATACAGTGCATAATTACCAAATCATAGTAATTAGCGTACGTATGTGTCAAACATTTAGCATTACTCTGTCCTGAGAATGTTCAAAACTCTCTGTAGGTCAGTGCACTGTCCAGAGGAAGCTGGATCCCACCTGGCTTATCAGGGTTTGAGTCCCAACCCTGATGGCTTGAGAGACATGCCAGGTGCAGGTGCATGTGCCCAAGGTCCTGAGGAGATGACGAAGCAGAGGAAAAAGGGTCGCAGGATGACCAAGCTCCACAGCCAGTGCCTCTTCTCTTTCTCTCTCATGTGTGCACAGATACACGCTGGCTTTCCTGGGTTTCTATTCTGCGGAATCTGCCTTGGTGAATGTTTCCTGTGAGCCTGAGACGTGTGTTCTGCTGGTGCCTAAAGTAACGCACAGGTGTCAGTTATACCACGTGATTGACGGCTACCCTGAGCACAGCTCTGCCTGAGGGCTTTCTGCTTGCTGGGTCTATTTGTAAGAGGAGGGTGTTGAAGTCTCCAAATATAATAATGGATTCACCTAATTTTCTTTGAATATCTATCAGTTTTAACTCACATATTTGATACTTCGTTTTTACATACATAAAATTTTAAAAATTGTGTCTTTTTGAGAATTTTTCCACTTATCATTAAGCAGTGGCCCTTTTAATCCCTGATAATTTTCTTTGTTCTGACATGATCTCTGTTTTAATGTACCAATAGTTTCTCCAGGTTTTTTTGATTAGTATTGGCATGGGAGGTATTTCTTTTATTTCCTTTTTTAAATTTTTTATTTATTTATTTATTTTTAGTTTTTGCTGTAGGGCATTTGCACTCACTGGAGAGAGACAAAGAGAGAGGAAGAAAGTGGGAAATCACCCCCCACACACCTCTTCCTGGGGGATGGCCGTGCCACAGTCCCTTCTTCTCCATTCTTTCTTTTTTTTTTTTGATTATTTATCACTCTGATTTAATCATTATGCATTGTATTCTTATACTGAAAATACTATTGTATCCCATCAAAACATACAATTAATGTGTCATTTTTAAAATAAAACATAATAGGGACCAGCAGTTAGCGTAATGGCTATGTCGCTGAACTCCCATGTAGTCGACCACGGTTTGAGTCCCGGATCCAGTGGCTTAAACTCACACAGGGCGCATGTACATGCGTGCCCAAGATCCCGAGAGGAGAATGGAAAAGGGATTGCGCCATGCCCACCCCCCCAGGGGGTGATTTTTCACTTTCTGTCTCTGTCTCTCTCTGTCTATCTGGCAAGCACACATGTCCTATAGCAAAAACCTCTCCAATAATAATAATAATAATAATAAATAAAACATAATAAAAAAGAGAGTTGTCCCATGGCTTAATGGTTAGGGAAGCTGGATTCCATGTGGCTTGGAAAAAATCCTGGGAGCTGGGACTAGAGCATGCATGCCCTATAGCAAATTGAAAAATAATGAAATTATATAAATAATTCTTCAGGGAAAAAAATGCTGAGTATGTGTGCTTGCACGCCCAGAATCCTGACAGGATGAAGAAATAGAAGAGGGATGTGGTGTGACCACGCCCACTGCCCCCCTCTCTCTGGTGAGTGTACACACCCAATGAAAAGGAAGAGTGAATGAACCCTCGAAAAATATAATTTTCTGTCTGTAGCTGAAAAGTGTATAAAGGTGCTCATCAAGACATTTAGAAGAATGTTCATAGCGTTCTCAATATCCAAAACACACAACATACAAAAATTGGAAACACAAATATCGATCAACAGATTAGTCATGTACCATATAATGAATTACTATGTAGCAATAAGAAGTTACTGAGAGCACCCAGTTAATCCCGAGCAATGTGCTGAGCATACGGTATGAGTGCATTAGTATGAAGCTCAAAACAGATGACAGAAAGTCAGGTACCTGGTTTGGAAGAAGTAGAGGGAAACTGGGATGCTGGAAATGTTCCACAGCTACAATTTATGTAGTGGTCACAAGGTAATTCACCTTTAAATTTCATTGAGCTACTGTATAGTTCAGATTTATGAATCTGCTGACTTCATATGTATTAATGATTTGTTATCAACAAAAATGAAAGAAAAAAATGCAATTTCACAAGTGTCTGGACCTAACACTGCACTGACTTAGTGCAAGTTCCGTGGGCCACACACACTGGAAACCCGACACCTTTTCTGCATTCTTTTAGTCACAAGACAATTTTAAACTCAGGGTACCAGCAAGGGAATATAATATGAAAGGGAACATTCTCCGGATAAGAATATAAAATGAAAGCGAACATTCTCGGTCCTAAAACATTGGGCTTTAAACGTCCAAGATCGACGGTGCTATTTTAAGACAGCCCGAATTCATTCCACCCCAATGAAGGCCTTCCCTGAGGAGCAAGGTCACATCCCTTGGCCATTTCTCAGAAGCAGCTGGAAGACACCTCCTCCTAAAGGCGCCCAGGGTTTCAGAAGGCTGCAGGACCCCGCGGGGGGCCCCAGGCACCTCCCCGGGCAGAAGCCGGGCTGCGGGCTCAGGGACGCCGGCCCGGGCTGGGCGGCCTTTCCAGGAGCCTCGGCGGCGGCTCCGGCCACGCACTCCCACGTCGCAGCCGTCGGTCCCGGGTCGCGGACAGAGCGGCTTTCACGGAGGTCCCCGCCCGCGGGTCTGCGCGCCCAGGGCAGGGGTGGCAGCCGCGGCCCCCCCCCCCC
>NW_006203116.1:100688-103434 GCF_000334495.1 Tupaia belangeri chinensis | reverse complement strand
CGAGCCGGGCACCGCCAGGGAGAGCCCCACGCAGGGGCCGCCGCCTGCGCCGCCGCGAACCGCCTTCTCCTTCCCCTCCCAGGGCTCGGCCACAGCGTGGGGCGCGGAGCTCAGGCCACCAGGTCCTGCCCGGGACCCACTCAGCCGGCCACGTGGGACCCGCCGCCGTCACGTGGCCCTAGCTGGCCTCCTCTGCTGACTTTACTCTGTGCACCTGCGTCTCCGCATTTCAAACCGATTCTTGTAAATAACATGTAGTTTGGTCTGTTTTTTTCATCTGCTCAGACAAGCTCTGTCTTGGAATTGGTGACTGGAACTTGGATAATTAAGATGATTATTGGTACAGATGAATTAATGTCTTCTCTGTTTATTAGTGTTTTCTCTTTATTATCCCAATTATTTGTTCCTATTTTTGTTTTCCATGTTTTTTTCACAACTGTACTGGTTTTAATGGGCAGTTTATGTAACTATGTTTTCTCTGCTTTTTTAATATGTGAATTAAACTTTTTAAAATATTTTTTTGTCGTTGTCCTAGAGTTTTCAATCCACATTTACGCCTACTTCAAGTTTCTTTCCAGATGACCCTATGCTGCTTCATGATTATTTGAAGTACCAGAACAAAATTTTCCTAATTACCCTCTTACATGGCTATATTATTATTGTGATTTAATTCAATTTAATGTAAGCTATTATAAATCATCAAATATATCGTAGCAATTTTTTTTGAACAAACTGTCATCTGCTATATCAAATTAAGAATAAGAGGGCTGACAACTGGGGTGCTGGTTAAGGCACTGGACTCTCACGTCAGTTACTGTTCTAGTCCTAGACTTGGCGGCTAGTCACACCAGACATGTGTGAGCGCATGCCCCAAATTACAGGAAAACAATACAGGAGAAGGGATTGCAGTATGGTCATTCCTCTGGGAGTGGGAGTGATTTCTGGGATCAGCAGGTGGAATGGTGGTTAAGGCACTGGATTCCCACATGGCTGACTGTGGTTTGAACCCAAAACCTAGAAGCTTGACAAATCACAAGAAATAAATAGGAAAAAAAATTTAGAAAGAAAAATAAAAATGGGATAGCTGGTGGTATGGTGTTGAGGTGCCTGGACCCCACTTGCCCTACTGTGCAGTTTGAGCCCAGTTCCATTGGCTAGAAAAACACTGGTGGCACTTGTGTGATGTGCCCAATATTCTGAAAGGAGAAATAGGAGAAGGGAGTGCAGCATGGCCATCCCCACACGGGGGACTTTCTTGATTTTCCTCTCCATCTTTCTCTATAGGAAAGATTTCTTGTAAGACAGGACTACTGGCAACAAATTCACTCAATTTTTGTTGATTCAAGATAGTTTGTTTCTTTCAAATTGACAGATAATTTCTTTTCCTTTTTTTTTTTGGGGGGGGAGAGGTTTTTGCTATAGGGCCCGGGCGCTTGCCAGACAGACAGACAGAGAGAGACAGAGAGACAGAAAGCAAGAAATCACCCCCCCAGGGGGGATGGCCACACCGCAATCCCTTCTCCATTCTCCTCTCAGGATCTTAGGCATGTACGCACACGCGCCCAGCATGAGTTTAAGCCACCGGGTCCGGGACTCGAACCGCAGTCGACTATGTGGGAGTCCAGTGACATAGCCATTACGCTAAGTGCTGGTCCCAAATTGACAGATAATTTCAAGGAATACAGAATTCCAGGTTGATTTTTGTTTCTTTTAGCACTTAAATATCTCATTCCACTTTCTTCCTGTCTGCATAGCTTCTAAGAATAAAGACTAAATCAAATGTATTTTTTTTCTTTTCTTTTTTTTTTCTTTTTTCCCATAAGGTGTGTATGCTCTCCAGAGAGAGACAGAGAAAGATAAAGTGAGTAATCACCCCTCAGGGGGATGGTCACACTGCAGTCCCTTCTCCTCTATTCTCCTTTTGGGTTTTGGGCACGCATACACACGTGCCTGGCATGATTTTTAAGCTTCCAGGTCTGGCACTGAAACTGTGATCAGCCATGTGGGAGTCCAACATCTTAACCACCACACCCCCTGCTGGTCCCAGTCAAATATAATTCTCATGACTCATGAATTACTTAATTGGAACGTGCATAATTATGTCCACAGGCAAGTTTGAATACCGAGATCTAGCTAGAAAAAGTAGCAGCCAATACAAAATAAGCTGGAATTCATTAACAACAACAACAGCAGGAAGACTTTTAAAAGGATCCAGTTTAAGTCAGAATTAAGATCACCATTAGGTCCCATCAGTTTTGCATAGCTGTAAATTTTACTGTTGTTCTTTGGGGGAAAAAAATCTGTAATGAGCATGTTCATCCGAGGAAAGTACCACATTTGTTATGATTTTGTAGCCATTCCCAAGGAACTTTCAATTTTGTACATTGCTCAAGGTCAGAGTATTTCCTGGTTAGGATGTGTTCATAGCTGACGCATCTCCAAAACATTTTTTATGAAGGCAGCCAGCTGCTGAACATCTTCCATCCTGACGGCATTATAGAGAGACGCCCAGTGACCCCCACAGACATGTGTCCTTTCGGGGAGATCATACTGAGCTCAAGAGCTTTATCAAGAAATTGTTTTGGGACCAGCAGTTAGAGTAATGGCTAAGTCGCTGGACTCCCATGTAGTTGACCAGGGTTCACGTCCCGGACCCAGTGGCTTAAAACTTACACCGGGCGCGTGTGCGTGCGTGCGTGCCCAAGATCCCGAGAGGAGAAGGGATTGCAGCATGGCCATCCTCCCT
>NW_006203116.1:95075-100318 GCF_000334495.1 Tupaia belangeri chinensis | reverse complement strand
TTTCTTCTTTTTTTTTTTTTTTTTTTTTTTTTTTTTTTTGGAGAGGTTTTTGCTATAGGGTGCATGCACTCACCAGACAGACAAAGAAAGAGAGATAGAAAGCGAGAAATCATCCCCCAGGGAGGATGGTTACGCTGCAATCCCTTCTCCTCCATTCTCTTCTCAGGATCTTGGGCACACACACACACGCACCAAGGTGTGAGTTTAAGCTCCGGGTCTGGGAATCTAACCGCGGTCAGCTACATAGGAGTTCAGCAACATAGTCATTATGCTAACTGCTGGTCCCTAAAAATTGTTTTTCTAAAGCATCTCCTTTGGTGTGGCCAATGCAGAATGGAATGTTCACCTAGTTTCTCGGTTTCTTTCCTTTTTTTAATTATTATTTTTATTTAACTTTATTTTATTTTATTTATTTATTTTTAATTTGACCAGAGAGGGACAGAGTGAGAGAGAAAGGGAGAGGGAAAGTGAGAAAACAAGCCACTAGGTCCAGACTCTAACCTGGTCAGTCATGTGGGAGTCCAGCACCCTTAGCCACCATGCCACCTGCCAGGCCAGCCTGGTTTCTATTCTGGGGCTCCAATGGACATGTGTTGACTCCTTGAGCATTATCAATAATCTCATAAATCATTTGAGATTTGATGGAGCTGAGCTTCTCCATGGCTGCTTCCCCTCTGTTTTTGTAATTCACTTCATGACCATGCCCATGATATGGCTGCTGGAACTTGGAGGCATGCTATATAAGGAGCTGTTTCCACCCTGCACCTTGTATTCCAAAACTGAAGAGCATTCTCTGCAGGCAAATCCCAGCAAGTCATCACAGACGGTTACCATGGTGACCCAGCAGAGCCAATGTTCTCCTGGGAAAAAAATCACACCAAACTTAGAAATATCCACTGGCTTGGAAAGTAAGTTCAAGGACATTTCGCACACCAGTGCTGCTCCCTTGACAGCATGTACAAAGTCAAACTCCATGCCATGCAGGTGTCATTTGTACAAGAATACTCATAGGATGCTCCAGGCCGAAGCATCAGGTGCTTGGATCTGGAATCTGTGTGCTACTCCCAAGTTTAAGGGGGACCACATTCACAGTCTCGAACTTGTTGGCTTCCTTCATGGCCTTAGCTGACCAAGCTCCCATCACCATACAGAAAATAAATGAAAGCAATAGATGGTTCTTGGAAAAGATAAACAAGATGACACACCACTAGCTAGACTAATTGAGAAGAAAAGAGAAAGGAACCAGAGAAATCAAATTCACAATGAGTCAGACAACATTACAACAGACATAATAGAAATACAAAACATCATTAGAGGATACTATCAGTGACTATACACCAACAAACAAGAAAACCTGAATGAGATGGTCAAATTTCTGCACACCAGCAATCTTCCAAGATCGACTCAGAAGGACATAGAAAGCCTCAACAGACCTGTAACCAGCAATGAGATTGAATCAGTAATAAATAACCTCCCAAAAAGGAAAAGTTCAGGTCGCAATGGCTTCACTGTTGAATTCAACAAAACTTTCAAAGAAGAGATAACCCCCATTCTAAGCAAACTGTTTCTAGAGATCAAAAAGGAAGAAACCCCTTCCAAATTAATTCTGTGAAGCCTCCATCACCCTCATTCCCAAAATAGTTAAAGATATAACAGAAAGGGAAAACTACAGACGTATATCTCTGATGAATATACATGAAAAATTCTTAACAAGATACTTGCTACCCATATTCAACAGTATACAAAAAAGATTATTTATCACGACCAGGTAGGCTTTATTCCAGGGATGCAAGTGTGGTTCAACAAACACAAAACCATAACTGTAATACACCATATTAACAGAAAGAATGATAAAAAAAACTGTAAGATCATTTCAATTAATGCAGAAAGAGCATTTGACAAAACACAGCATTCCTTCATGATTAAGACTCTCAGTAGAGAAGAAGACACCTTCATGGCTCCTGAGAACTAGTGATTTCAGGTAAAAAGGAGAAATGAAGACTTTTTGCTGATAATTCAGCCTCCAATCCACAAACTCGAGTGGCTGCTAAAATTCCACCCTCCAATCCACAAACTCGAGTGGCAGGAAGCCCTCAAATCCTCTCTCTGTCTCTGTTTCCGTCTATCTCTATCTCTGTATCTCTCTGTCTCTGTCTTCTCTTATTTTGTAATTTTTCCTTTTTAAAAATTTTTAAGGTAAAGTATTTTCTCGACTTTCAGCCCCTCTTTTGCCTTTATCTTGTTAATAATCCCCTTTTTTCCCTCCCACCCAGGAGGGGCAAGTGGCAGGCCTTCAGAAGAAGACATCTTCATGGATCCTGAGAACTAGTGATTTCAGGGAAAAAAGAGAAATGAAGATTTTCTACTGATAGATCAGCCTCCAGCTCACAAACTCAAGTGGTAGGAAGCCCTCAAGCCTTCTCTCTGTCTCAGTGTTATGTGTGCTGTGTTCAATATTCTCTTTCTGTCTGTTTCCCTCTCTCTGGTTGGCACACGGAAATTCATTCTCACAATTCTGGGGGCCAGAAGACTGAACTTGAGGTGTCAGCCAGGTCCATTCCTTCTAGAAGCTGTGAGGAAGAATCTGTTTCATGCCTCTCTCCAGTTTTTGGTGGCTGCCAGCTATCCTGGGCATCCTTTCCTTTGTGGACACACCAGGTCAGTCTCTCCTCTCATCACCACATGGCATTTTCTGTGTTATGTGTGCTGTGTTCAATTTCCCTCTTGCAAGGATGTTAGTCATTGAATTAAGGCATGCCCTACTCCAGTGTGACCTCATCTTAACTTGATTTACTGCAGAGATCCTATTTCAAAATAAGATGACATTCTGAGGTTCCTGGTGGACATGAGTTTTGAGGACACTATTCAACCCAATCGGGGTATAGACACCAAAATCTGCTGGTGTTTGTAGGTACTCTTCACCAGAGAAGAGAGTTTCCATGACACTGTAATCCTCAGGTGTCGCTGATACAAGCATGGCGTTGGTCAGGGAACTAGTCCCATTGTAGGGCTATGGTTGCTTCTAGCTCATATGTCTGTGTGTGGTTACAGGAAGGTAAAAGCATTAGTATTAAGTTTAAGAGGCTGAAATGAAGATTATTCTTCAAATCCCTTTTATTTGCTCTCTCATCGTCAGAGGGGCCTGGAAATTTCACCACTTTTATTGAGTCTCACTTGGTGTCACGGTACCACCTTGCTTGCTGATTGCTCGGGTCATCCAGAGGTCATCCCTTGCATTCTTCAGTCTAAGCAAAGCATTTTCCCACATCACTCAAGTACAAGATATTTTCAACTAAATGATACTTTCGCGAAAGAACCAAGTGATTTTCAAGCTCTCTTCTTCCCCTCTTATGGGATATGGAGAGGGGGCACTTTTACCTGTTAAGTGGTTCTTCATAGCCTAAGAAAGTGCACAATTTGGTTTTGCCCATTTTTAACCTGCTTTACTTGTCTAGGAAGGGACCAAAAGGAGCATCTGCTGCTCCCAGTATAGTGAGATCAGGGAGGTATTCTGTGTGTAAATGTATGTTAAATAAAGGATTTCCGTCTGCCTCATTGACTTCCACAACATCACTATATGGTAAGGTGTTATTGTTTAAGATTTTTGCCATAGGGCATGTGCTCACCAGAAGGAGACAGAGAGAGAGAGAGAGAGACAGAGGAAAGTGAAAAATCACTTCCTAGGGGGCAAGGATGTGCTGCAGTCCCTTGTCCTCCACTTTCCTCTTGGGAATTTTGGCATGCATGCACACATGCCTGGTGTGTTTTTCAAGCTCCTAGGTCTGAGGCTCAAACGATGGAGTCTGCTATGTGGGATCCAACATCGTTTTTTGTTTTTAAAGATTTTATTTAACTTTTTTCTTTCTTTCTTTGTCTCTTTCTTTCTTTCTTCTTTCTTTCTTCCTTCCTTTCTTTCTTTCTTTCCCCTTTCTAATTTGACCAGAGAGGGCGAGAGAGAGACAGAGAGAGACAGAGAGAGAGAGAAAGCAAGCCACCAGGTCTGGGACTTGAACTGCAGTTGGCCATGTGGGAGTCTAGCGTCCTTAACCACCAATGCCATATGCTGGCCCCTTGGGGTCCAGCATCTTAACCACCATGCTGGCCCAATATATGGTAGACTGTATTACCCCAGTTTTTTTCACCACCAACTGATGAAAATTTAAATTATTGATTGCTCTTTAAATCTAGTGCCCTATTTCACAGCTTGATACGTTTTTGCTGTTTCTTCTTCCTGGACTTCCTGTTGTATGTGCTGAGAAGCCCTCCTAGTTTGCTCCCAGCTCCAGGTTATTTAGTGCTTTTCTCTACTACTTTTGACTAATATTGTTGGATTGTTGATATTTTCCTATTTATCTTCTACTAGACCGGGAACCACTTCAGAGTAGAGACAGTGTTCGTTTCTCCATTCTCTAGTAGAGCCTGTCACATGGAGGCACCCAGCTCAGAGGAGGAGGCTGAGGCTCAGGATGATCGAGTGGTTTGTCCGAGTTCACAGAGCTTGTGTATGGAACCCCAGGTGCACGATCCGGATCTTTAATTACTCAAGAACTGAAGAGAAAGCAAACAGAAGCTGCACAGCTGTTGGGGTCCAGGACTAACCTGGGCTGTTACTCTACTGTGATGAGGGGCTCATCTTCGGGGATTTTATCATTTGTAAGGCTGATTCTGGACCCTGAGAAAACAGAACTGAGTGTTCTATTTTTATACCTTATTTTTATACTCCAAGGAAATGGATAAAGTTTCACAAATTTCTATTAAATAAATATCTGAAGAGAGCTGATAAGGGCAGTTGGCTGTAATAAAGATATGGAAATGTTCTTCGCTGGCTCAGAGTGTTCTCCCTAGGAGGAGGCTGGCCCGGGTGCTCCATAGGCCCTCTGACTGTCATATCCTGTCTTTGTACAGGGTCTCCCCTGAACATTCTCCCTGATGGCTGTACGACCCTTTACTTATTCTTCCCTTATCAGTGTTTTGAGACGTGACATTTCCTCTGCAGCCTTAGTGGGGGGATACCTGCTTTGTGGGAGTGACTTTTTTTTTTTACTGCTCTCTTTGGTACTGAAAAGATGTTTTTGTGTTTTCTGAAAGTTTCCCAGTTTCTTTCTTTCTTCTAACTTTTCTAAAGACATTTTTGCTACAGAGCGTGTGCCCTCACTGAAGAGACATTGAGAGACAGGCAAAAAGTGACAAATCATTCTCTAAGGGGGATGGCCACACTGCAATGTCTTCTCCTCCATTCTCTT
>NW_006203116.1:74504-89381 GCF_000334495.1 Tupaia belangeri chinensis | reverse complement strand
GCGGCAGGGGCCCAGCCGCGCAGGCCCCCATATTCATCATCTTAAACAAAGAACAAAGAGCATTACATTATTCTGTGCATCTTTGTTTTTTTTCTCTATTAGTTTTATTTTAAAGGTTTTGCCACAGGACACGTGTGCCCTCTGGAGAGAGACAGACAGAGACAGCGAGAGGGAGAATGAGAAATCACATACCCCGTGGGGGGCAGTCATGCCACAGTCCCTTCTCTTCATTCTCCTCCTTGGATTCTGTACACACATGCATGATTTTCAATCCATCAGGTCTAGGACTCAAACTATGGTTGACCCTGTGGGAGTCCAGTGCCTTAATGACCATGCCACCTGCTGGCCCATTCTATTCATTTTTTTTAAGTTTTAACATGTCTGTATCCATATATATCTCATTTAAGTTTTTGATATATTGATATATTGATATATAAATATAAATAAATATTGATATTTTATATATCAAAAACTTAAATGATATACTTATATATCAAAAACCTAAATGATTTTGATATATAAATATTTTGATATATAAATATATCAAAATATATCATTTGCAAAGATCCCCTCTTTTTTTTTACTCTGTAATAGTATATCGTTCCATAACCTATTTCCTCTGTTTATATGCATTCTTGTGTTCATTAAACTGTTAAAATGCTTTTTCCTGAGCCCTTTTCACTCTAACTCCTCATCTTCCTTGAAGTCTCTGGTGTCTACAGTTACCCTCTGTCCTTCTATCTCTTTGAATCTTTCAGTTTGGGGCGCAGAATGTACACATTCAGTGTACGATAAGTGGTGACAGACTGTTTATCTTTCATAGTCTGACTGGTTGTACTTAGCATTAAATCTTCTAAATTCATCCACTTTTTATCACATGACAGAATTTCACTGTTCCTTCTGGCTGAGCAGTAGTCCATTATGTATATGTGCCACATTTTCTTAATATAGTCATCAATTTTGGGGCACATATATTGATTCCGTGTCTTTGTTATTGTGAATAATGCTATAATAAATCTGGATGTGCAAAGTGTCTCTTTGACAGAGTGATTTTCTGTTCTTTGAGTAAATACCCAGGAATGGGATTACTGAGTCATATGGTAGATCTATTTGTAAATTTTGAAGGACCTCCATATTGTTCCCCACAGAGGCTTTACTAATTTACATTCTCATCAGCAGTACATGAAGGTCCCTTTTCTCTACAATCAAGCCTTTTGGTTTTCTTTTTTTCTTTTTATTGCCATTCTGATTGAGGTTAGGAGATAACTCACTGTGGTTCTGATTTGCATTCCCTTATGATAAGAAATATTGAGCAATTTTGCATATGCTCTTGGCCATTCTATGTCTTCCTTTGAGAGCTGTCCAGATTGATTGCCCATTTTAAAATTGGATTATTAGGTTTTCTTCTGGGTAAGCTACTTTAGTTTCTTCTATATTCTTGTTAACAATCCCTTATCTGAAGTATAGTTTGGGAATACTTTCTTCCATTTTGTGGGTTGTCTCTTTATTTTCTGTTTCCTTTGCTGTACAGGAGCTTTTTATCTTGACATGATTCAACTTATCTAATTTTAGAGTTATTGTCCATGCTTTAGGGGTCTTATTTTTAAAAATTCTTTGCTTGTTATCATGTTCAATTATTTCCCTGTGTTTCCTAAGAGTAGTTTTATTCTTTAGTGCTTTACATTTAAATCTTTAATCCGTTTTGAGTTGATTTTTATTAGTGGTGAGAGGGGCCTGGTTTCATTTTTCTACAAGTGGATATCCAATTTTCCCAGCATCATTAATTGAAAAGACTTTAATTTATTTACTGGATTGTCTTTTGACTTTTGTCAAAAATAAGTTGAGTTTATTTCTGAATGCTCTATTCTGTTCCAGTGGTTTACGTCTGTTTTAGTTCAGTACTATTCTGTTTTTGTTTTTAATGATTTCTCCAGAGGCCATGTTCACTCACCGAGAGAGACAGAAGGTAAAACAGAGGGAGAGAGGGCAAGAAAGCACCCCTCTATCTCATGGATCATGGTGACTTGGCAATCCTTTCTTCATTTTTCCCTTCTTTCAGGATTTTTGTGCATGCATATACATGTGCCTGCATGTTTCTCAAGCCGCCAGTCCAGGACTTGAACCATATGGTCAATCCTTTGGGATCCAGTCAACTTAACCATCAATCCATGGAATGCCCCCCTCATGCTGTTTTTATTATTCCAGATTTGTAATATATTTTGAAGTCAGGTAATGAAATTCCTTCAACTGTATTCTTTTTGAACAATATTCTCTTGGTACAGGGTCTTTTAGGATTTTAGACACATTTTATGATTTTTTTTTCTATTTCTGGGAAGAATGCTGCTGGTAATTTGATAGGACTTACACTGAATTTGTCAGTTAATTTGGATAGTATTGACATTTTAATTATATTGATTCTTCTGACCCAACTACAAGGGAGGTCTTTCCATTTTTTGGTAATTTTCCTATTTCTTTCTTTGGGTTTTGTACTAAAGATTCTTTACCTTGTGTGTGGCTATCATAAATGGGATTGCTTTCTTTAGTTCTTCAATTCTGTTCATTGTTGGTATATTTTAAAAGCTACAAATTTTTGGTTTTTGATTTTGTATTCTACAGCTTCACTGAATTCATTTATCATTTCTAGGATTTCTTTTTTTCATGAATTTCTCAGGATTTTCTATGTATATAATCATGTCATCTGCAAATTGGGGCAATTTGACTTCTTCCTTTCCTATCTGAATGTCTTTTAGTTCACTCCTTAGTCTGATTGTGGTGACTTGGGATATTGAAAAGGAGTGGAGAAAGTGGACAACCTTGTCATGTTCCACTTTTTAGCGGGAATCTTTTAGCTTTTCCCCATTCAGAATGATGTTATAGCTATAAGTTCATCACATATGGCTTTTATGGTGTGGAGAAATGTCCCTTCTTTGACTATTGAGAGTAGAGATTTTCTTTTTTATCAGATGTGTTTTTCCCATCAGTTGATATAATGGTATGGTTTTCGTCTGTCCTTCTGTTAATGTGATGCATTACATTTATTGTCTTGCAGATGTTGAATCATCCTTGAATCTCTGGGATAGAGGTCATCGTGTATAATCTTTATTAATATTTTTATTGCTTTTTTTCTCATTTACTCATTGGAGAGAGAGAGAGAGAAACAGAAAGAGAGGGAAAGTGAGATAGCAACCCCCCACCCCCTTAGGGGAATGGCCATGTCACAATCTCTTCTCCTCCATTCTCCCTCTGAGTTTTTGGACAGGCACATGCATTCACCCGGTATGATTTTTAGGCCACCATGTCCAGACTCGAACCGTGGAGTTGGCCATGTGTGATCTAGTGCATTAAACTCTACATCATCTGCTGGCACCTGGAGAGTCTTTATAACCCTTCAGTGAAGATTTTGAATATTGGAAGAGGCCACAGTTCATCTTCACAATGCTTTCAGAGAATTTAAATGTTATCCATTTTCTAATTTTTTTTTTTAAAAGAGTAATGAGACAATAGATATTAGGTGAAAGGATTTGGGATCCTAAACTTGGAGAGAACTTTGGAAAATTATCTATCTTTTGTGGTCTACCTAACTACATACTTTTTTCTTAATGTGCTTTACATATGGAAACTGAACCACCCATAGTTTATCTTCCTGTTGTTTTATCACCCTTGTGTGTTGTATTGCCTTTTATAACCAGCTATTTTATGTACACAGAAAATCAATGTCCACCACTTGCAATAGTGTGGCTGGTGGTGGCTTGTGATCAGTACAGAGTTCCAGAGCAAGAAACTGAGAACACTCAATCTGGAGCAGTGTCCTCTTATCAATGGAGCTGAAGGAGGAGAGTCTACTCCACAGAGAATTAGGGGAAGGCTAGGCCTGTGTGTGTCTGTGGAAGTTTTGCTGTCTTAGGTCCAGAGAAAGGTTGGAAATCCTTTGGGTCTTCACTGTTCAAAGTTTGGCTGCCAGATCAGCAACATCAGCAGCATCTGGGAGTTTGTCAGCATTGCAGAATTTCAGAACCAGGACCAGAGGGACAGAATCAGGATCTGCATGTTAACTTAAGTCCTGCCCAGAATTTGCTTCCATACTAAAATTCAGAAGCCCTGCCCTAGGATCATTTTTCTCTGTGATGCCCAAAACACCTCAAGCTCTTTAAAAAAAAAAAAGTTATTTATTGGGACCAGCAGTTAGCGTAATAGCTAAGTCACTGGACTCCCATGTAGTCGACTGCAGTTTGAGTCCCGGACCCAGTGGCTTAAATTCACGCTGGGTACGTGTGTATATATGCCCAAGACCCCAAAAGGAGAATGGAGAAGGGACTACAGGGTGGCCATCCCCCATGTGGGGGGGTGATTTCTCGCTTTCTATCTCTCTGTCTCTCGCTGTCTTTCTGGTGAGCACATGCGCACTATAGCAAAAACCTCTCCAAAAATAAATGGGAGAGAGAGGATGGCACACACCCTCACGGGGAGAGGGGGGCCGACGTGCTGGCCCACCAGGCCCCCCCGCTGCCCCGCTGCCCCGCTCTCCATGACCTTCCCCGACACCAAACGCCCACAGTACGCGCATCCACACCACCCCCCACACACACCACCGCCCTGCGAACCCCACGGCAGGACTGTGGGATTGGAAGAGGAGTGAGGGGGAGATACACAGTGGGGAGGGAGAGAGACAGCAGGGGCGCCCACCAGGCCCCCCCGCTGCCCCGCTGCCCCGCTCTCCATGACCTTCCCCGACACCAAACGCCCACAGTACGCGCATCCACACCACCCCCCACACACACCACCGCCCTGCGAACCCCACGGCAGGACTGTGGGATTGGAAGAGGAGTGAGGGGGAGATACACAGTGGGGAGGGAGAGAGACAGCAGGGGCGACCAGACAGACAGACAGACACACACACACACACACACACACACACACACACAGAGACAAGGCAGAGAAAGAGGGAGAAAACAAGACACCAGGTCTTGGACTTGAACTTCCATCGGCCGTGTGGGAGTCCAACACCTTAACCACCATGCCACCTGCCCACCCCCACCCCCAGAGCTCTTTTTAAAAGGCAAAAAGCAAAAAATTCAAGCTCTACCTCAGAGGGACTGCATCTGGTTATCTGGAGGTGGATGCAGGGATCTGTGTGGCAGTGCCCTGGACTCCTGCACACACCAACACTGGAGAACCCCAGAGTACATGGTGGGAATCTGGGTGGGGGAGGCTGTGGCTGGGAAATGGAGTGTTGACATATAGGATTTAGGGACTGGAACTCAATGTCGTGGTTCTTACTGGGAATCCATGGGGCAGATCCAGTTCATTGTGGAGAACACAGACCTCTTACCAAGCTCATGGACCACAGGGATGTGCGGGTAGGAGATAACCACATGTGTCCCTCCCTGATGGCCGGTCAGTAGTAGGAACCACTGCTCTTGGGAATCGAAAACTCACTGGGGAGGAGATTCTCAGAAGAGGCCGTGGGACAGCCATGTCCATGTCAGGGCCACAGGGTCAGTTGTGCCCTTGGTCCATACAGGTCTAAGAATGAGTCTGTTTTCCCTATAGAAGAGCCCTAAAAAATAAAAACTGTGGGTTTGGTCATGTGTGTGTAAAGGTCACCTGCCCTTCCTGAAATCCAAGGTCACTTTTACCATCTGGGGATTTTACTCCAAGGTCAGTTTGGTTTCTGGGATGGTAAGAACACAAAACTGGCCTAGTACCTTGTACTAATGGTTAAGGGTAGCCCGATCCAATGTGGCCAGCCATGGTTTAAATCCTAGCCATGGTGACTTAAAAAATATGCCAGGCACATGAGCATGCATACTTCGTATCCTGACAGGATGGAGAAGGACTATGGTGTGACCGTGCTCCATTAGAGGTACTTTCTCCCCCTCTCTCTGTGTCTCTGGTGAGCACATGTGTCCTGGCAGCTAAGAAAAAAGAACCTAGAACTACCCCTTGGTGAGCGTCCTGGTGCAGACCCCTCCTTCTGGGTATCCTTCCCTTTCTTATTAGTGACTCTTTAACTTTCCCAGACACAGTCTCCCCTGTGTGGCAGTTCTGCTCTCCAGAGGTAGATCTGGCAGAGTAGCTGGGCATGTGTGTGTGCATGCCCAAGATCCCATGCCCAAGATCCCGAGAGGAGAATGGAGGAGAGGGGATTGCGGCGTGGCCATCCCCTCTGGGGGGTGATTTCTCACTTTCTGTCTCTCTGTCTCTCTCCGTCTGTCTGGCGAGCGCATGTGCCCTATAGTGAAAAACCTCTCAAAACAAAACAAAACAAAACAAAACAAAAAAACCAAAGCTGACAGAGAAGGAGCACTGTCGGCATGCTACAGAGAGGTACAGACGTCACAGCAAGAGCCAGGCAGGATAAGTGAAGCAAGATGGCCCTGGGGACCAGACAGTGGGGGGCGGCTCATAGCAACTGAGGGCCTCTGTGTTCTCAACACGCCTCGTAGAAGTATTTGACTTTTAAAACACTGCCCATGGGCAAGCAGGTGGCATGGAGGTTAAGGTAACTAGATCTCATGTGACCTACTGTGTGATTTGAGTCCTGGACTTGATGACTTGAGAAACATTCTGGCTGTGTGTGTGTGTGTGTGTGTGTGTGTATTTCCAAAGTCCTGAGAGGAGAATGGTGGAAAAGGATTATGACATGGCCATCCCCTGGGGTGTGTGGGGTGATTTCTCACTTTCCCTCTCTCTGTGTCTATAGCAAACTCAAAACAAAGAAGAAAACTGTCCCTATATCTATTTGATGTTAAAAAGAGAACATGAACAGATGGACTTGGGCACTGTCCTGCAGGGGTGTCACAGAGAAAGGGCAGCAGTTGCGGGAGACCTGAGCTCAGGTGGTGGCTTTTTATGACATTTGACCTACTGAGTTTAGCTCTGTCTGCTTTAATGGCAGGGCTTTGTGTGCAGGAGTGAAGGAGCCAACAGTTAATGTCTCTGTATTGACTGACAGGCATGGCATTCCCTTTTGAAAAAGCAATGTAATACCCTGTAAAGTTATATGTAATCCAATGTAATATAAAGAAGATTATGATGATAATAAAAATAAATAAATAAATAAATAAATAAATAAATAAATAAATAATGCCAGGCATGTGAGCATACGTGCCCCGTATCCTGACAGGATGGAGAAAGGGACTGTGGTGTGACCGTGCCCCATTGGGGGTACTTTCTCCCCCTCATCTCTGTGTCTCTCTGGTGAGCACATGTGTCCTGACAGCTAAGAAAAAAGAACCTGGAACTACCCCTTGGTGAGCGTCCTGGTGCAGACCCCTCCTTCTGGGTTTCCTTCCCTTTCTTATTAATGACTCTTTAATTCTCCCAGAGGCAGTCTCCTCTGTGTGGCAGTTCCACCCTCCGGAGGTAAACCCAGCAGAGTAGCCGGCCTGACCCAGCATATAGGGGGCGCTCTATGGTAGAAGTTGAGAGTCAAAGGCAATGATAGTAGGGAGGACAAGTGTGGACACCAGAGACTGTGGGAGGGGAGTGGGTTGTGGAGGGAGGGTGAGAAGGGCTCAGCAAAACATTTCTAAATAACAGACATAGTAATGTAAGTTGCTTTGAAAACGATATATACAGTAATATTCCTGATTGGATTATCCCACGCTACACACATACTTTGAAAAGCCATATGGTTTGCTGTAAAGATTTATGACAATTAAATGTAAATAAGAAAATAAAATTGTGTATGAAAGAACCTGGCCCACAGAGTCATCCAATAATTTTAATTCACTTTCCTTGGACACATGAGAGAGTCATTAGTTTCATTAGTTCAGTACAATCATGGTCTTCCTAAATTTCTACATATTCTCCTTTAACTTCTCCCTCTCTGATTTTCCTTCTAATTTTATCTTAGAACACTCACACTTAGAAATGCTCTTAAGCAAAACCCATCTGAAAGAGCTGGGTGCAGTGGAGTGTGCCTGTGTACCCAGATACTTGGGAGACTGAGGCCGGAAGATCATGACATGGCAAGACCCTGAGAAAAGAAAAGAAAAGAAGAAAAAGAAAAGAAAAGAAAAGAAGAAGAAGAAGAAGAAGAAGAAGAAGAAGAGACAGAATATCCCTAGACCTGATTACCTCCTGGTGTTTCTTTGATACCTTCATTCCTCCAAGTTTGATTGTTACATCTTTTTGCTACAGGGCCCATGAGCTCCCTGGAGAGACAGAGAGACAAGGGGACAGAAAGCAAGAAATCACCCCTCAAAGGGGATAGCCACTCCTCAATCCCTTCTCTCCCTTTTTCTCCTGGGATTTTGGGCACTCATGCACACATGCCCAGAGGGAGTTTTAAGCTGCCAGGTCCAGGATTTGTACTGTAGTCAACTATGTGGGAGTCCAGCGATGTAACCATTACACCATCTGTGGGTCCCAAAGGACAACATCTTTACTAACTGCAGGGAAACTGAAAAATCAATTCAAGGAAGAAAAGTAATCTTGGCTAGTTATGACTAGCATTTTGTGGTCAAGTAATCAGTGAACACGGAGCTAAGCAAAATGATAAAATAGCTGTGTCAGGGGGTGTGTGAAGGGAGCTCTCCACTGAAGACATCACATAAAACTGGCAGAGAAGGAGCACTGTCAGCATGCTATGGAGAGGCACAGACGTCACAGTAAGAACCAGGCAGGAGAAGTGCAGCAGATGGCCCTGGGGACCTGACAGTAGGGTGGCTCATAGACAACTGAGGGCCTCTGTGTTCTCAACACGCCTCTTAGAAGTATTTGACTTTTAAATCACTGCCCATGAGTTAGCAGGTGGTATGGAGATTTAAGGTAACCGGATCTCACATGATCTATTGTGTGATTTGAGTCCTGGACCTGGTGGCTTCAGAAACATTCTGGCCACGTGTGTGTGTGTGTATATATGTGTGTTTTCAAAGTCCTGAGAGGAGAATGGTGGGAAAGGATTATGGCATGACCATCCCCTGGGGTGTGTGTGGGGGTGATTTCTCACTTTCCCTCTCTCTGTGTCTATAGCACACTCAACACAAACAAGAAAACTGCCCATATATCTATTTGATGTTAAAGAGAGAACATGAGCAAATGGATTTGGGAACTGTCCTGCAGGGATGTCACAGAGAAAGGGCAGCAGTTGGAGGGAGCCCTGAGGTCAGATGGTGGTTTTTTTATGACTTTCAACCTACTGAGTTTAGTTCTGTGTGCTTTAATGGTGTGTTTGTGTGCAGGAGTGGACGAGCCAGCAGAGTGGAAATGGATGGCGTAGGGAGGGGAGGCCTGATCTTGTCCCTTTTTTTTTGCCTTAGACAGGAGCAGGACCCCGGCCATCACTGGCGGAGGCTGAGGAGACAGAGCTGTGGGGGGAGGTGGGATGATGACACAGTTTTCACCTGAGTTGTCTCTTCTCAGGGAGAAAGGAATCAGCTCATCACCTAAGAGTGGGGAGGAGGAGGTTGGAGGGTCTGAGGAGGGAGAAGAAGGTGAGAAATTTCCCCTCAGGGGGTGTGAGAGAGCTGGTCTGGGACATGGCTACTGCAGAGTGCAGGGCCCCAGGCCACTGAGGTTGTGCTGTCACCTGACAGAGAGAGAGAGAGAGAGAGAGAGAGCCGGAACTCAGGCAGCAGCAAAGGGATGTATGACAGACTAGAAGAAAATGCAACAAATATCTCTGGGTATGAGGATTTTTGTCATTTATATCTGTTTGCATTTAAAAATTTTTCTACAATGGGACTAGCAGTTGATGTATCCAGCTATGTCACTGGACTCCCATGTAGTCAACCAAGGTTCAAGTTCCAGACCTGGTGGCTTAAACTCATGCCTGGTGCAAATGCACGCATGCTCAAGATCCTGAGAGGAGAATGAGGAGAAGGGATTGCGGTGTGGCCATACCCCCGGGGGGTGATTTTTCACTTTCTATTTCTCTGTCTCTCTGTGTCTTTCTGGCGAGTGCACATGCCCTATAGAAAAAACCTCTCCAAGAAAAAAATACTTTTTTCTACAATGAATACACATCAAAAATATTATAAATTATACAAATACATGATTTTCAGGAAAGCTATGCTAAAAATTATGTAAAGGAGGGCAGATTATTAGAAAAAGTCTCAAGAAAAGAGCTGGAAGTGAGGGGCATGTGTGTCTGGCCCCAGGCGTGAACCCCACAGATCCTCTCTCCACTCTCAGACATGTCCTCTATGGGGACCTCGCAGTGTCTCTCCCTGCTCTGTGGGGTGGGGTCATTTATTATAATCTTTTCAGAAATATTATGCTTCTGAAAAGAGGTGGCATATTTAGCTTTTTTCAGAGGGAAGAGCTGTCTGTATAGTTTAGACCACATTTTTCAGAAATGGACATTTAAAGGCAAAATCATTGGGTGAGGTGTTTGATCCTAGAGTAGAGGGCCAGACCTGAGTGTGAGTACATGACCTGGACATCACTTGTCGAGGGTGTCACAGTGTAAGGGATTTTAATGTCGTTTATCTATTTTTAATTTTTCAAGGTTTTGCCATAGGGTGTGGGTCCTCACCAGAGAGAGAGACAGAGGGAGGGAAAGTGAGAAATCCCCCCAGGTGGGAGGGATACTCTGCAGCACCTCCTTCTCATCCTGGGATTCTGGGCAGAGATGCCCACGTGCCCGGCATGATCCTCAAGGTGCCAGGTCTGGACTCGAGCCATGGTTGGCCATGTGAGAGTCCATTGCTTTTACCACTCTGCCACCTGCTGGCCCCACGTTAGTATATGCTTTATGTCTATTGCAGCCACACACTGGGGAAAACATTTGTAATTCTCCTCTCTGATACAGGATTATATCTAGAATAGAGAGCTTTAAAACTGAACGATCAGAAAACAATAACTGAGTTTAAAAATGAGCAAATGTCTGAACGGAAACCTTCCAGGGAAGACAGACGGACGGCAAGTGAGGACGTGAGAAGATGCTCGTGGTCGTTCCTCACTGGCCGCTTGGAGTGAGGACGACACTGACGTGCCATCACTCACCTACTACAGTTCCTAACAACTGAAAAGCTGCAGTGCCAAGGGCTGATGGGGACACGGACCAGCACCCGGTGCTGGAGGGAGAGCAGGTGGCACAGTCATGGTGGAGGGTCCGAGGTGGCTTCTAAAATAGCCGAGTGAAGAGTTACCATAGAGTGCGTGGGCACACTCCTGGGTATGTGCCCAATGAATCTGAACTTAGTTGGCAGCTGGGGGGCTGAGGGTAGCTGGGTGGAGGAGCTGAAGGCTGCTGGGCTGTGAGGTCTGTGAGGACCGGGGTCAGGCTATGCGGGGTCCAGCTGCCTTAGTCACCAGGCCACAGGCTGGCTCTAGATCCTTCATTATCATGAAGTAGAATAATGACCTTGCTGTACTTTCAATATGTCCACCCCTCCAGTTCGCGTGTTGAAAAAAAAAAAAAAAACTTGACTGGAGTAGGGGCTTTGGGCAAACATCAGTGACTGAGTGTTTAGAGTGGGGCCTCCATGATTCCCGGTGTGTCTGCGAGGAGAGGCCCTGAGGCAGGCAGAGTCACAGACAGATCAGGAAGGGACACCGAGGACAGCCACTGCTCAGGGCCTGCCCTCTGCCAGGGTGTGGCCTCACCAGAAATTGGACCCTGGACTCTGGCCCTTCCTTTATAAATCACCAGTCTCAGGTGTTTCTGTTAGTGACACAGTAACAGACCAAGACAACACACTCTTCCTGTGGGGATCCGAGTTACTGAGGATTTTTATGTGGTGTGATTCCAGCTGATGATTTATCAATTTTCATCTTTTCCAAAAATCCTGTTTGGTTGATTGATTTTCTGTGTAGCTTCTCTTCTCTAGTTCACTCATTTCCAGTCTCATCTTTATGATTTCCTTCCTTCTGCTTGCTCTCCTTTCCGATGTTTTAAGGTGGAAAGTTAAAGTATTGCTTTAAAGTCTTTATTCCTTTGTGGGACCAGTAGATGGTGTAATGGTTACATTGCTGGACTTCCACGTAGTCCACCACAGTTCAAGTCCTGGACCTGGCATCTTAAAACTCGTGCTGGGTGCATTCGCATGAGTGTCCAAAATCCTGAGAGGGGAATGGAAGAGAAGGGTTTGCAGTATGGCCATTCCCCCTGGGGGGTGTCTCTGTCTCGCTTTCTTTCTCTGTCTTTCTGGTGAGTGCATACACCCTATAGCAAAACTCTCTTGCTCTCTCTCAAAAAACGTCTTTATCCCTTTATTCCTATTATTTACAGGTATAAAATTTCCTCTAAGTGCTATTTATTGACATTCTATACATTTTGGTGTGTAGCGTCTTCTTTTTTATTAATCTGAAAGTACTTTCTAATTTCTGTTTTAATCCTTCTTTGACCCATTGGTTATTTTGGAATGTGTTCTTACAATATTTCCATGTATTTGTGAATTTGCTAGATTTCTATTACTTATGATTGATTTCTAATTTCGTTCTCATAAAAGAACAGACGGTGTCATCCTTAACCTTTTAACTTTATTAGCGTTTGTCCTACAGCCTACTGTAGGTCCAGACCATATGGTGTAATGTCCCGTATGCTGTTGAGAACAGTTGCTCAGTCCAGTGTTGGTGAGTGTCCTTCAGGTCTAGCTGGTTGCTTGTGTCGCACGGTCTTCTGTATCTCTGCTGGTCTTCGCTTAGTCGTGTCCTTTATCGAGAGCAGAGAACTGAAGTCTCCAGCTACTGTCGGTGTGTGGGTATTTCTGTTTACTTCTAACTGTTCTTTTCCCATGTATTTTGGCACCCTAAAATTAGGTATATGTGTGTTTACAATTATTTCTTTCTGAGGGATTGGTGCTTTTGTCATTACAAAATGTCCCTGATTATCTCTTCTATCATTTTCCCCAAGACTTTACTTTGTTAGATATTAGCTAACCACTCCAGCTTTCTTATGTTACTGTCGATAATGTCTTTTCCCTCCACCTTTCAATTTCCCATCCATTTATAAACTTCAATCTCTGGGTGTCTACTGTACAGCCTACAGGTGTAAGGTGTCAGCTCATTGTTTCATTTAGTGTGACAGCCTCTGCCTTTTGATAGGTTTCTTTATTCTATTTTTGGGTAATATTAATATTGACACAGTTTAATTTTTGTCTACCATTTTGCTTTCTGTTTTCTCTATGTTTCTGTTTTCTCCATGTTTTTAATTCCTCCATTTTTTGTGTTGATACCATAAGTATTAAATGGACATTTTCTTCTGCAATATGTTAATTCCTTTCATGATTTTTCACCATAGTTTTCTTGGCAGTCATTCTAGGACTTGCCATGTACATTTTGGTTAATCAGAAAATATTTTAGAAGTACTAAGTCAATTTCAGTGAGATACAGAAATGTCAGTCTCTGTAGCTCTATTTTTCTTCTTTCTTGTGCTGTGATAGGTATGCATAGCATCGTTAAATATGTTATAAGCCCCAAAATATACTGTAATAATTATTACTTTACATAATTTTGGAAAGTGTCTATGTCTTTGAGATCACAGGTTTTTCTTAATGAACTTTTACCAAAAATTAATTCTTTACTTAATTTTATTATTATTAAATTTTCTATAGGGCATGTATGTTCACCAGAGAGACAGAGAGAGAGAGAGAGAGAAATAACATGAGAAACCAAGCTGCCAGGTCTGGGACTTGAACTGCTATCAGCCATGTGGGAGTCCAGTGCCTTAACCACCAGGCCACGTGGTGGCCCGATTTTTTACCTATCATACAGAGTCTATAATTAGTCCCTTCTCACATCCAGTGTATTTTATCTCAGATATTGTCCTATTTGGGAGTTTGATTTTAATCATTTATATATCATCTTTCTCTTATGTAACTTTTAAAACATATAGGATACATTAATAGTAACTATTTTTAATGCTATTGGAGGACTGAGTCTTTAACATGTACTTCATTTGCTTAAGTGACCTAAGATTCCCTAGAAAGAAGACTGAAATTAATACCACAGCCAAAAAGAAGGATGACCGTGCCAACTTGGCCATTGGGAAGAAGAGGAGGAGAAAGGATGAGAGGAAGAAGAAAGCCTATCTTAGTCACATGGGAAAGTCCTGATATAAACCCACCCTAACGTTAGCGGGAGATTTTGGTTCCTCAATGTGCTGGCTTTCCAGATGGTTGCCAACCAACGTGGCTTAGCCTGGAGGCATTTATGCTGTCCTCCAGCCACAGAAGAGCTGCCGTGACAGAGATCCTTGAAGCAGTCAAGCAGAGATCTCTCAGAAGGACGTTCGAATAAATGAAATTGTTCTGAATGGCGCTTGAGTGCACTTGTCCAAAAACTGGACATGTCAGATTGGGTCAGAAGACAGGGCACCTGAGAAGCCCCTGCCATCAGGAGTTTCGGTGCTATACTCTGCCCTCTGGGGCCTGTGTATTTAGCCTCCTATGTACTTTGTAGAAAAATTTAAAGGCATTTTTCTCCTGAAATAAAGAAATAAATAAATACTGCATGTAATAGCATTTCTAACATTTGTGGCGGCAGCAGGTAGTTTTGATTGCTTTTCTTTGCTTTATAAGTTGTATTCTTTCTTTTCATTGCATGCCCGGTTATTTTGCTTTTGACTTCAGACATTGATTTGCCAGGCTAGGTGCTAGATATATTTTCATTCTGTAAACATTTTTAAGCTTTCTTACTGGGGAACTGTCCTTGAAACTGTACAGAAAGGAAGTTAAATGATGGTAATCCTCACATTTCACTTCCCTCTCCACAGAGAGCACAATTCCTGGGATGTTTATTGCCCAATGTGTGAATACGTGTGTATTTTTAAGGTCTGTTTTTCCAAATTTGTAGTGTGTAAGGCAGTAGAGTAACTCTGGTCCTTACTGGGCCTTCGTAGCCCAAAGCAAAAGTCAACGAATGACACTTTTAACTCAAATTATTATAGTTTTACTTTTTTTTTCTTTTTCTTTTTTTTTTTTTTTT
>NW_006203116.1:72118-74384 GCF_000334495.1 Tupaia belangeri chinensis | reverse complement strand
TTGGAAAAAGCCTAGGTCGCATTTAGTTGCTTATATTCTTCAGGCATTTTCAAGCTCATTATACTTTTCTTTATATATAAACTGGCTATAACATTTTCTGTTCTTAAAATCAGCTATTGAACTTTGATGTGTTTTCGTTTGTGTTTACTGTCTAGTGTTCGTACTGTTCTCAGATGCATTTACTTTCTTCCTCTTGCACTTACACATTTCTTGCTCTGAGTTGCTCTGTTTTTATAATTTGCTTGACTTACTAATTTTGCAATTATTTGTGTAGATTCTTTGCTACCTCCATTAAATATGGAATCCTCCAAGAGTTTTATTTCCATCTTCTAAGGTTCGGGTCACCATCAATGCAGCACAATCTTAAGACAAAATCGTGTCTGAGGTTATTTTAACCCACAAGGCCACTTGGGCATGGATGTGCAGGAGAGCAGGGTGGTGGGCACAGCTCTCAGAAAGGGCTCGTTGGTCCTTTATTTGCTGGCTGCAAGTCAGATTTCCCTAGAATCCTCTTTGTTGGAGGATAAAGAAATTTTCTATTCTTACTCTGAGGAAACGAAACTTTCCTTGCCCAGGTGTTGCGGGGGGAAGTCTCCCTGAGCTCCCCACATGGACAAGCTCTGAGCCCTGCCAGTGCTACACCTCGTAGGCCTGAGAACCTCAGCCAGGACTGTCCAGATCCAGGGAATGCCCTCAGGTAAGAGCAAATTTTGTCTCTGAATCCCAGCCAAACCTGTATTTTAGCCTAGAGGATTAATCTGTTGCTTGTACTTCTATACTTTTGGATGGCTTGAACATTTTATTTCATCTCTGTAGCTGTTTTTAGTGGAAGAAGCAGCCTTAAGACATCAGAGGTCAGCAGGTGGCATGTTGGTAAAGGCATAGGACTCCTACATGGCTAACTGTGGTTTGAGTCCAGGACCTGGCAGCTTAGTTCTCATTTTCCCTCTCTCTGTCACTCACTCTCTCTCTGACTCTCTATCTCTCTCTGGTGAGTGCACATCCCTATAGCAAACTAAAAGTAAGAAATTTAAGTTTAAAAAATACTCGTACATAATATGACAGGAAATAGTATGTCTATGATGTCCTGATTAATTCCTGGTATTATCTGACACCAGGTAGGTGCCACAGCCCATCTGTCTAGACCAGTGCTACTCAGCGTGTGCTCTGGGGACCAGCCCTGGGCTGAGGACCCTGTTACCAGCCCACAGTAAGGTACATGCAGACCCGGGAGTGAGTGAAGGTAAACAAGTGGACCTCTACCTTATCTTGTCCTGCACTGGTGACAGTCAAAAGAGGAGCAGTCATGGTAAATCCTTGGGTCTTCTGAAAACAAGTTGGTTATCAGCCGTTCATACACCAGTTTGAAGAGCATGGCATCTAAGCAGGATGGTGTGTTAACTCTTGTGGGCAGTCATGGAACAGCTAACGGATGTGAAGGGCATTCTGTCTAGAAATGCATACAACAAAATGCAAAAATGAATGTGTCAGTGCATACATGGAGCCTCTGATGTCTAGGTTTTTTTTAGACCTAGGTTTTTTAGTCTTAGCCAGAACAAAAATATGAAGAAAACATACTGATAATCATTTTACCATCACACAATGCCACTGCGCTGATCTGAGAGTTTAGACTTAATTAGACAAACACAGGGCCCCAAAACAAACTGTAAAAGGAAGTGAGTCAAAAATGTCATCTTTTAGGACCAGCAATTAGTGTAATGGCTATGTCACTGGACTCCCATGTAGTCAACCACAGTTCAAGTCCCAGACCCGGTGGCTTAAACTCATGCTGGGCACATGTGTGTGCATGCCCAAGATCCCAAGAGGAGTATGGAGGAGAAGGGATTGCGGCGTGGCCATCCCCCCGGGGGGCAATTTCTCGCTTTTCGTCTGTCTCTGTCTTTCTGGTGAGCACATGCGCCCTATAGCGCAAAAACATTTTTTGCTCATACTCCATAGTTCTTGACAGTTAATAAACAAATTTCAAAATACTGAGTTTTAAAGATAATGTTCAAAATATTTCTTATAATTTTGTATAATTTTGTTTATGATTCTATAACAGCAGAAATAGTATGGCTTTATATATTTGAGAATATATTTACATGTCAACTACTCAAATTGTTGAAAAGCACACAAGTCACACATAATTCTTCTCAATTCAGCCCTGCCTACCAAGTATTCTGTGATAGACCATCTGCTAGCAAAGATCAGTCTCTTTTTCTTCCTTCAAAGTCTTTCTCAAGATAACCCCGGGTGTGGTTGCTCT
>NW_006203116.1:69904-70618 GCF_000334495.1 Tupaia belangeri chinensis | reverse complement strand
TTTAAGCCACCGGGTCCAGGACGTGAACCGCGGTCGACTACGTGGGAGTCCAGCGACATAGCCATTATGCTAACTGCTGGTTCCCTGCTTTTAATACTTTCAAGGGAGGTTTTGATTTCCTGAATGGCAGCCTTCATCTCTAATAGCTCCATTTGATTCTTTTTTATGGTTTGTATTTCCTTTCAGATCATGAAAGAACATCAACACCTCCTGGAATTCGTTGTCTCTTTTCTCCTACATCTTCTGGAGTTCACTCTCTCTCAGCTCTTGCATCTCCTTTAATTTTTATCTCATTTAGTTTTGTCACTATGAATATTCTAAAGTCTCTATCAGACATTTCCATGAGTTCTACTGTACGGTCTGTGGATGATGAGGGTATTGTTCTTTTCCATTAGGGGAGAGATATTTTCTTGGTTTTTCATGTTTCTTGTGCCTCTGCAGTTGTTTCTGGTCATTCTTTGACAAAATCTCTCCTCCACAGTACTTAGCAATGTGGTATCAACAGTAAATTAGGAGTTCAGATTTATAAAAAGAAATGTCTTTGTTAAAGAAGATTCAATAAGCGCTGAGGATTTCAATGACTCTAAAAGTACTGAGATGCTTGGCTACTGAGCACCCAGGTCTCTCTAGACGTTAAGTGTGTGTAGAGTGAAGCTTAGAGTAAGAAAGTAAGGTTAGGGACCAGCAGTTAGCGTAATGGCTATGTCGCTGGAC
>NW_006203116.1:67394-69847 GCF_000334495.1 Tupaia belangeri chinensis | reverse complement strand
GCATGTGCGTGTGTGCCCAAGATCCTGAGAAGAGGATGGAGGAGAAGGGATTGTGGTGTGGCCATCCCCCCTGGTGGGTGATTTCTCACTTTCTGTCTCTCTGTCTCTGTCTGTCTTTCTGGCGAGTGCACGTGCCCTATAGCAAAAATCTCTCCAAAAAAAGAAAAAATAAATAATAAAAGAAAGTAAGGTTAAAAAATATAGGCAAAGAGGGGGGGAAAAACCTAGAAAAATACTATTTAAAAAAGTAAAAGCTGAAAATGAACTTGCCAAGACACACCTTAGCTTTAAAATGGCTTCTGAAATTAACAAGTTAAAGAAAAGGCCCAAGGTAAGGAGAGGTGCTTGAAAATTTTTTTAAAAAAATAAATATTTAAAGACACAGAAAGCATGAGACAGAGAGAGAGACAGCCCGAGACACTGAGAAGACAGAGGTTATCCTACCTTGTCTGAATATTTTGGGAGTCTAGGAGATGGGTTTAGAGCATGGCTTCCCTGAACTCGCCAAGACACACCTCAGCTATAAAATAGCTTCTTGTCTGAATATTTTGAGAAGGAAATTTATAATTTTTAAAAATATATTTCAATAAAGCTTTAATAGGGAACAATCTGGAGAAACTCCATTTGATTCTTAAACATTGTCGTTCTTTTCTTGGCTATCCTCATTTACGTAAAAGCCTGTAAGAGACATCCATAATGTGATGTTTTACATACATATTGTCATTTAGTCTCAATAACTACAATAACTCTATAGAGTGAGCATCTGATTATCCTTACTTTGTAGGTGACATGGCAGAGACTGAGAAAGTTAAAGCCATTGGTCATGTTCACATTAACTTCACAACCAAGTTCTTGTTCTTAACCACGACGCTGTACCGTCTATTCCACTCAGCACCTCGAAATAGAATACATAGATGATTTTGACTATAAAGAGCCAGTCCCTTAAGATGCTGTACACAATTTCTTTCCTCCTTGAAAAATTGTTTTAATTCATACTTAACCACTGTCCGTGTTTACTGCACATGAAATGGTTTTTCTCAGCGTGAATACACTGCATATTGGTCAGTCATAGACATTACCATGTACAATATCATCGTCATACAGCACACTCTCAACATTTTTTTTTAAACAAAAGGATCCTTGGCTCATGGATCTTATTTTAAGAACAAATACAAATCTAAATTAGATTCTGCATATGAATCCATGAGTCTGACCTGGAGTCAGGGCTGGGATAACTACAGCTATGGGCAGGAGGAGGTAAGCAAGCAGAGCAGAATTTCAACAGAAAGTAATTTAGAAGGAGCAATTATAAGCTCCTTTCTTTCTGCAAATTCAGAATATGTTTCCTTATAAAGTGACGGAGAAATGGAAAACACAATCCAGGGAACAGCCCTAGAAGGGCAAGAGCAGGACGAGTCTGAAAACCCATCTCTCAGTACCACAGACCCTGTGAGCTGGGCTACCTGGGCCTTATGGGGACAGGGACAGGAAAGTGACTCCTGCTGCTGTCACAGAGGGACACTCAGAGAACGAGAGCAGAACTGGGACCTGAGAACAAGAACAGGCGACTCCTTCACAGACACAAAGAAACAACAGATAAATACACCAAGTGGGGGTGAGGGCAGACCCAGGCCTGGGCCGAGGTTGACGGGGCACACAGGGCACTCGCTGCCCACAGCCCTGGGGATGGGACAGGGCCCAGGGGATGCCTAATCCCTGTGGTCACAGCCCAGGTGGGAAAAGGACAATGCAACAGCAAAGATGACCTAAGGGAATGACCACGCCAAACCCACGATGGACAGAGTGCTGACTGGACACAGCCCCGTCCATACTCAGCCCCTCCCAGACTCCTTCCACCCCCACCACAGCAGACCCAGCACAGCAAACACACAGAATCTGTGCAGCTCTCAGGTTTTATTTCTTCTCGTGAGTTTAAAAAGTCTTCTTCTGCTGCTTTAATTAACCCGTTAACCCCTATAGCAAAAACGTCTAAAAAAAAAAAAAAAAAATTAACCCATTAACTACTTCTAACAGCAAGAATTTGAAAAACAAATCAATATCCAGATTCTTATTTTCAATAAGAAAGAAGGAAGCTGCAGCTCAGTGTCCCATGAGGGGAGATGGGGTGGAGACGTCCCGTCCTGCCCCTCCTGGAGCAGGAAAGCTGGTCAGGGCAGAGGGCACAGGGCAGTGGGAGGGGCTCTGGTGTCGGGGACGGGCTGAGTCCCTGTCTCCTCACATTAGGCTGCAGGGACACCGACACGCAGACATGGTCAGATACCAGGTGCAGGAAAAGTGGTTGAGGCTTCTGATGTCACAGTGGTGGGTGCAGAGACTGAGCAATCCCATGTTCCTCTGTCCTCACAGGCCGCCGTCTCACACTATGGAGAGAACCACGAACAACTCACGTCAGTCACTGTAACAGGAACCTCTGATGAGGCCTTCGTGTGCTC
>NW_006203116.1:64838-66895 GCF_000334495.1 Tupaia belangeri chinensis | reverse complement strand
TTTTGGAGAGGTTTTTGCTATAGGGCGCATGTGCTGGCCAGGAAGACAGAGAGAGACAGAGAGACAGAAAGCGAGAAGGCCATGTCACAATCCCTTCTCCTCCATTCTCCACTCAGGATCTTGGGCACACACGCACACACACCCGGAATGAGTTTGAGCCACTGGGTCTGGGACTCGAACTGTGGTTGACTACATGTGAGTCCAGCAACATAGCCATTACGCCAACTGCTGGTCCCGTCTTCTTTCAGATTTTACAGTTCAGTTTGGGCCTGGCTTATTCCCCATTAATTTCTAAAAAGAAATTTAGGAACCTGAGAGAGAAGGACCTGAGAATTTTGGTCCCATAGAAAGAAATGCACTTCCCAGGCACTCTGGAACTTTCCAGCCTCATGGGCCCCTGATCCTGGGACCTCACAGAGGAGCAGGGAAATCACCCCCAGGTGGAGCTCCTGCAGGGCAGAGGCAGCCCTGGGAACCTGCCCACCCTGGTCCGGGGCTCTGGACTCCAGCAGGCGTCCCCTCCCCTCCCTGCAGCTTCTCTCCTGCCCTCCCCTGGCCAGGTCCCTGCAGGTGCTGCTGCAGCACAGGCTCCCCACATTGGCTCCAGATGTAATGGGGTGGGAGTCGCACCTCCCTCCAACCCCCCGGGGAGACCCTGAGGTCAGAGAGAGGAGCCCAGACCTCTTAGCCTGCCGGAGAGCTTGTTCCTGCTGGATCTAGCGACGGCCACAGCTGTAGTGACCAGAATTGGAAGGATCACAAGTCCAAGGACCACAGCAAGGGTGGTGGCTCCAGGGAGTTTCTGGCCAACAAATGACCCCGGGATGTTGAGGTGAGAAGGCGGCTCTGCAAAGAGAAGGGAGGTGAGGGCCTTGACCCCCAGGCCTCAGTCCTGTCCCTGCTGAGGTCTCAGGAAGGGCTCCTGCTTTCCCTGACAAGAGCTCTGAGCCCCCCTTACCCCATCTCAGGGTGAGGGGCTCAGGCAGCCCCTCGTGCTGCACGTGGCACGTGTATCTCTGCTCCTCTCCAGAAGGCACCACCACGGCCGCCCACTTCTGGAAGGTTCCGTCCCCTGCAGGCCTGGTCTCCACCAGCTCCATGTCCTGGGTCTGGTCCTCCCCATCCCGCTGCCAGGTCAGGGAGATCTCCGCAGGGTAGAAGCCCAGGGCCCAGCACCTCAGGGTGGCCTCCCGGTCAGAGGTGGGGTGGTGGGTCACGTGTGCCTTCGGGGGGTCTGCGGGGAAGAGTCGGGAAATTCAGACATGGTGCAGCCCCCCCACTGCCCAGGAAGCAGCCCTGTGTGACCATCTGGGTGCAGACACGACACCTAGAGTGGGGAGGGGGCCCACTAAGCCTGGGCTCAGGTGTCTAGGGGATATACTCCTTGGAAAGTTGTGGATTCAGGGTGAACAGCACCAGGTAGGGTGAAAACAGGGACTTTGGATCTGATGTGGATGGAATAAGCGGAGTCAGCTCTCAAACTCTTGGTGTAAGGCAGAGAACAAGGCCTGAACGGTTGTGAAGGACAAAACGTCGGCCAGAGTCGCAGTGCACTGCAGATGAGGGATTTCAGGACTGTTCCCGGCTCTACTGTGATAGACTGGACCCCTTCACTGCCCTGAGAGAAGGGGGAGCTCTCTGGGACAGACCTTTTCTGGTGCAGGATCTGAAACCAGGACTCCCCTCCAGATGCTAGGCAGCTTTATTCTGATGTGAACCCCACTTTCTTCCCTTCCGTGTGGGACAGCAGCCCCAGCAGGACAGGAGATCAGGGAACCCCCGCGGCCCCTGGTACCTGCACGCAGCAGCGTCTCCTTCCCGTTCTCCAGGTAGATGCCCAGCCACTGCACGCACCTGCCCTCCAGGTAGGCCCTGACTTGCTCCGCCCAAGCAGCCGCCTCCCACTTGCGCTGGGAGATCTGCGCTGCTGTGTCCGCCGCGGTCCAGGAGCGAAGGTCCTCGTTCAGGGCGATGTAGTCCCAGCCATCGTAGGCGTACTGCTCGTACCCGCCGAGGAAGCGCCCGTCCGGCCCCACGCCGCAGCCGGACATGCTCTG
>NW_006203116.1:62531-63924 GCF_000334495.1 Tupaia belangeri chinensis | reverse complement strand
TTTATAAACAGGAGCCGCGATGGCGCTGATTGGCTCCTGTGAGAACAGGGTGCCCAATGGGAGTGAGAGCTGGGGAGAAGGAACCTCCCCGGTGCCGGGCTTCCCCGCCCAGGACTCCGCCCTCGGGACTGAGAACCCAGACTTTGCCCTGACCTTTCCTATTGTACGGAGCTCTGTTATCTTGTTCCCCTGAGACCTGGACAGAAGCTGTGAAGTCGGCGTTTCTCAGACGTTTCGGTTTCAGGATCTTACATGCTCCTAGGAATTACTGAGGATTCCAAAGGTAATTTTGTTTATATGGGTTATGTCCATCAATATTTAGCATATTGGTAATTAAAACCCTTTAAAATATTTAATGTATTTTGAGTGTTAATATCCTTAGGCTTGTGAACAAAAATATTTTTATGAGAAATAACTTTTTTTTTCTCAAATAAAACAGTATAGTTCGAAGAATGGATCTTTTTACATTTTACATTTTTGGAAATCCATATCTGTCTCATTAGAACATTGCTATTTATATATTTAATCTGTTATTTTGGTTGAAGTATATGAAAAAAATTTTACCTTACATGTATATGTAGGAAAATTATTTTTAATAATGATTTCAGAGGGACCAGCAGTTGGCGTAATGGCTATGTCGCTGGACTCCCATGTAGTCGAACACGGTTCGAGTCCTGGACCTGGTGACTTAAACACGCTGGGCACGTGTGCGTGCATGCCCAAGATCCTGAGAGTAGAAAGGAGGAGAAGCGTTTGCAGCATGGCTATCCTCCCTGAAGGGTGATTTCTCACTCTGTCTCTCTCAGGTCTTTCTGGCAAGTGCACATTCTCTATAGCAAAAACTTCTCAAAAAAAAAAAGAATTATTTCAGATAACCGTGGACTTCATCTTCACTACCACTACAATGACACCTGTTAGCTTGCCTTTTTTTTTTTTTTTTAAGATTTGTTTGCCATAGGGCACTTGAGCATGCACACAGTTGGCCAGGTGTTAGTCAAGCACCTTAACCACTATGCCACCTGCTGGCCCCAGCATGTATTAGCTTCTTAAAGGCTATTTGCAAGGTGAAATCTGAAACTGTATCACTGAGTATTTCATATTCTGTTACATTGAAATTCATCTTGCACTAACAAATGTTTTTTAAAGTAATGTGTTGTTTCACCACGCTTTATAGTTCTTCCAGTTTTGAACATTAAACTACAAATTATGTTTAAAATTACATGTCAGGGAACCAGCTGTTAACGTAATAACTATGTTGCCGGACTCCCATGTAGTCAACTGCCATTCGAGTCCCGGACCCAGTGGCTTAAACTCACGCTGGGCACGTGTGTGTATGTGCCCAAGATCCTGAGAGGAGAATGGAGGAGAAGGATTGTGGTGTGGCCATCCCCCC
>NW_006203116.1:60843-62475 GCF_000334495.1 Tupaia belangeri chinensis | reverse complement strand
AAAAAAAAAAAAAAAGAAAGAAAGAAAGTAAAAGAAAATTACATGTGTCAGGCCAGCAGATGGCATGGTTTAAGGCACTGGATTCCCACATGACCAACTGGGTGGTTTGGTTCCTTGTCCCTCAGAGAATGGAGTAGTCATTCCCTGGGAGTGATTTCTGTGTAGCCAACTTTCCTGGGAGTGATTTCTCACTTTCCTTCTCTCTCTCTCTCACTCTCACTCTCTCTTTCTCTCTCTGGGGAGTGCACATGCCCTATGACAAAAACTGAAAAAAAAAAGTGTTAATATCCCACAGATTCCACCAGAAGAGGTTGTAAGTATTGGGAAGCTGTCAAGCAAGGTAACAGTGATAAATATAAATTCTCCAAAATTCTAATTTTGTCTTAGAAGGTTTCATTTTCTCATTGGTAAAATTACTCAGTGGATTATCTCGAAGGGACAGATTTCACCAAATATTCAAGTGCCAAAAGTGTCAGTGAAATATCCCAGTCTAAATAATAATATTGTCTCTGTCATTCATTCTTTTTTTTAAAAGAGTGATTTTTTGTTATAAGGCACATAATGCTCGCCAGAGAGATAGAAAGCAAGAAATCATCCCGCTGGGGAGATGGCCATGCAGCAATCCCTTCTCCATTCTCCTCTCTGAATTTTAGGCACACACACACACATGCCCAGCATGAGTTCTAAGTCACCAGGTCTGGGACGTAAACCTCAGTAGACTACATTTGAGTTAAGCGACATAACCATTACACCACCTGCTCTTCCCTCCTTCATTCATTCTTTCAAGTAAAATTGCTATTCCATAAAAATGGAGCTAATATAGCTCAAAAATTTTTTCCCTGACACAAACATCCTACTTTGGAGTATAATAGAGGTGCTTTGTGAATATTTCTCATTTAGTCATGTAAGACATCTTAACAGTGTGGACATTGAAATGAAGGTTTAATGAAGTTCATCTTTCTGTGTAAGTTTTTTGTATAAGGTGTGTGCTCACACCAGAAAGAGAAAGAGAGAAAGAAAATGAGAAATCCCCCCTAATGGGGGATGGCAACACTGCAGTCTCTAAACCTCTTATAACAGGAAAAGCCAAACAGTTTTTAACCCTGTTGGGTTTTTTTTTTTTTTGCTTTATTTTGTTTCTCTTTCTTGTATTTTCAGGGTTAACTGGTGCTTGTAGTTTCTGTAACTAATAATCTGTAACTATTGTAAAAAATAAGATAATAAATAAGTCTGTTTGCTTAGAAGAGGAAACTTAAGTCACTTGCTTTAGACAAGGTCACAAAAATGCAACAAGACCTTAGGTGAGAAACAGGAATGTTTAATCTAGGGACACAGTATAACAGATTCAATTGGGAAAACTGTAATAATGTTATCATTTACTGTAATAGCTACTCACAGATGTTTAGATTGTTTGTTAAACAGTACAGCTTCAAGAAAATGCGTTGCAGCTCCCCTTAATCTATCAGTGTAGTCACAAGTCTGAGTTAGCAGATTCAGTGTCGCCATAAGAACAAAAACAGGGTCTCAGATGTCATGTAAAAGGGAAAGGTGTACGGAACAATTTTGGGAAAATCATGAGGGTAAGAGAACACTGAACTAGCTACATCTATATTATGAATAAGAATGGATAAG
>NW_006203116.1:56769-60060 GCF_000334495.1 Tupaia belangeri chinensis | reverse complement strand
CTTTATTCTTTTCCTTGGGTTGCTTGTAATTATGGCTGTTTTTTTCCCCTTTATTTCTTTTATACATTCAATCTCTATACATTGCTACAACTTGTAAAGTGGGTTACCTAGCATGAATACACTTCACACCAGTCCAGTTGAAGATACTACACACATTATCATCAACAGATAATCATCCATTTCTGTGTCCCATAAATGTCTTGCCTCTCTATTTTTCTTTTTGATTCCTCTCCTCACTCTCTCTCCCTTCATCCACACTTTTCCCACTTTGTCTCCAGAATCTGTAGCCATTTTCCATGCTTCTATATGCTCTAATCTTTCAGTTTCCACCATGGAGTGCAGACAGTCAGTATATATCAACTGGAGACATACAATGTGTCTTTTTTCATAGTCTGGCTTGCTTCATTCAGCAGTAAATCTTCCCTGTTCATACACTTTCTTTAAAATGCCAGGACCTTGTTTTTTGTTTGTTTGTTTGTTTTTAAATACTTGTTTTAGAATTATTTTATTTTAACTTTATTTATTTATTTATTTATTTTTCACTTCATCTCAAATAGTATTTTCTTTTTTCTTTTTTAAAAAAAATTATTTATTATCATCATAATCTTGTTTATAGTACATTGAATTGGATATAACTTTACAACGTATTACATTTCTTTTTCCAGAAGGAATACTGTGCACATCAGTTAATACAGAGACATTAAAATCCTCACTTCATCATCCAATATCTTTTCATTGTTTTTTATGGCCGCATAGTATTCCATAGAGTATATGTGCCATGCTTTTTCAATCCTTTGTCTGTTCATCGCCATTTGGGTTGGTTCCATGTCTTAGCAATTGTGAATAATGCCATAATAAACATCGATGTGCAAGCACTTTTCTAACTGTGTGTTCTCCTGTCCTTTGGGTAGATACCTGGGAGTGGAATTCCTGGGTCATATGGTAGTGGACAAAAGTAATGAATATTCATAAGCAATTTGGAATATATGTAATAAAAATATCAAACAAATTTATTAGTAATATATAAAAGAATTAGAAAAAAGATTAGTAATAGTAAACAGAAAATTTGAAGTTAGAAATTGAAATAAAAATTTATATTAGTTTGGTAAAAATGAAAGTAAAAGATGATAGTATTGGCCACATGGTAGGAAAAATCTACTGTCATCACAATTGATGGCATTGAAAACTGGGGTACAAACTTTCTTTTCTATAAGCATATTTATTTATTTCCTTCCATGAGCAATAGAGACAGAGAGAAAAAAGGAGAGAGAGAGACAAAGAGATAACACTCCCAACAGCACCCCACACCTCAGACGACCCCCAGCCTTCAGCCAGCCAGACTTCATCATGGACATGCATGAGCCTGGCATGCACAGGGCAGTCTCAGATCAAGAACCCTGAACCTCACCACGTGGGCCAACCTCACAGAATGTTGCAGTTCCACTGTGCCACTAGCCCCTGGGGTACATTTCTAAAGAGGAAATTTGTAAAACAACTCAGCAACTTAAACATCCTCACATTTTCTAGCAGAAATTTCTATTTTAGGAATTATCCCAAGAAGATAATCACACATGCTTGAATTGTGGTTTACAAAAGGGAGAAAATGGAAACATCTAGATGCTGTGCTAGTGCCCTGATGGCGGGTATGACTAGTGGGCACTTAGCATCTCTCAGGTGCTGATATCATGCCTGTACTGAGAGGGTCAAATGTACTCATAGAGGACACCCACGTGGAACCTTTGTGACCCTTTGTACAGACTGAACAGGAGGGCTCAGAGCTGAGGGGGGCGGTGGAGCTGAGGTGCTCAGGACTGTCCTCTCAGAGCCTTGTTGACTTGCCCTGCATGGATTCCTGACCTAAGTCACGGTGATGACTCTGCACTGAGCCAGTGAGCAGTGTCAGTGTCCCAGGAAATTCTGTGACAGGTGGCCTCTGGGCTTAGGGCCCAGGAGGGCATCAGGGCTGTGACCCCCTGACCAGCCCCACTGTGGCCTGTTCATGCAGCACACACTGCCTGGCCTCTGCCAAATCAGGAGACCTGCTGGACATGAAGGTGCGAGGAGAGCAGGGGCATCCTGGGACAGGACACCTGCCTCTGACCATGACAACTTCACAGGGCAAGGAAACAGCTTTGGGAGACAGACAATGTCAGAGCAGTGACACGCAGATTCCAAGGGACAGTATTTTCAACTAATAACTGTACCAAGTCAAAGATGGAATAAGTGCTAGGGCAGCTTAAGGCCATTTTCTGATGTTTGGGATTTCATATTTAAGTTTTTGTATTCCTTAAGAGATTGAAGGATGAAGTGGGAAACAAACATGATGGAGAAAACCATAAAAGGGGACATGTGGGGTCCAGGTGACAGTGGAGCCAGCATGAAAGTGACACAAAGGGCTGCCCAGGACAAAGGGAAGGAGATCCTATGTCAGCCCTGCCCAGGTGTGCAGGTGTCCAGTCCATGTGTGCAGGACTGAGGGCTGGGGAGAGGCGTCTCCTGGAGATGGCGTTGGGGGGCTACAGGAGAGGCTTGCACGTGTCCATGGACTGCTCAGTCTGCTCTAGCAGAGCACACAGATGTGGTAAATTATTACAGCAGAAATTTAGGGGCCAGCAGGTGGTATATGTTTAAGGTGGTGGACTCCCACATGGTGGACCGCAGTTCTAGTCCTGGACCTGGAGGCTTGAAAGTCATGCCGGAGCTCTTTCCACAGACTGTCCTCTCCCGGCAGCAGGCACAAGGTCCACCTACAGTCTTCTGTCCCAGCAAGGGACATTGAGGGAGGGTCATCTCTGAGCCCTGCCTCACTTCCAGACTCCCCAACCCAAGACCCCACTTCCTAGACTGTCCTCTCCCGGCAGCAGGCACAAGGTCCACCTACAGGCTTCTGGCGACATTGGACCTCCTTTTTCTTCATTTCTTTCTGTTGTCTTTTATTTCATCTCATATTATCCTCTCCTCTTCATTTTTTACCATGCCAGAGGGACTAGACAGGTCTAGCATCAGATATCTGAAATCCCCTGGTAAGGACAGTGTCTCTGGGATCCTCCCTTGTACTGATCCACCTGTTAGAATGAAGATACTGCTTTTTAGACACCTCAGTAGAGTTCCCCTCTTGAGAGTACATTGGTAAAAACAACAGAAGAGAGACTTCAGCAAACAACTATTCCCAGCCAAAAGGAAACACTCTTACTCCAAGTGCGAGAAATGTTCCCCCAAGAAATTTTTAAAAGGGAATACATCTTCCAATGGCTAGAAGTAGAAAAAGAGCCTCAGGTCTGAATAAACAAG
>NW_006203116.1:55972-56253 GCF_000334495.1 Tupaia belangeri chinensis | reverse complement strand
CCAGACCCAAGAAATACAAAGGACCCCAAGTAGAATCAACCCAAGAAGATCTTCCCCAAGGCACATCTTAGCCAGAATGGCAAGGATCACAGACAAAGACAAGATACTAAAACTGGCAAGACAGAAATGAAAAGAGACTTACAAAGGTCATCTCATCAGCCTAACAGTGGACCTCTCAATGGAAATAATGCAAGAAAGGAAAGAACATGAAGATGTATTGAAAGTGTTAAGAGAGAGGCCCGGCGCCAAGGCTGCGACCAGTGGCGGGTCCTGCGCGGCCC
>NW_006203116.1:53082-54127 GCF_000334495.1 Tupaia belangeri chinensis | reverse complement strand
GAATAGAGACCCCAGAAATAACCCCCAAAGCTTACAGCCAACTGATTTTTGACAAAGAATACCAGTCAATCCATTGGGAAAAGGAAAAAATGTTTAGTAAATGGTACTGGAAAAAAGTGGGTATTCACCTGAAGAAAGATAAAACTGAACCCCCATCTTTCACCATTAACAAAATGGTGATAAAAGATCTTTGATCAAAATGGGTCAAAGATCTGAACCTAAGACCTCAAATTATAAAACTACTGGTGGAAAATGCTGGGAAAACTCTGGGAGACATTGGAGTAGGCAAAGACTTCTTAAATAAGACTCCCAAAGCACAGGCAATAGTCCCTAAAATAGACAAGTGGGACTAAATCAGACTAAGAAGTTTCTGCACAACAAAGGACATAGTAAGAAGTGTGAATCGACAACCCTTGGGATGGGAGAATATTTTTGTAAAATACGCCTCAGACAAGGAACTGATAATCAGAATACACAGGAAACTCAAGTGCCTTACATGAAAAAAGATTAACCCAATTAAAAGATGGGAAAATGAGCTGAACAATAATCTCTCTAAGGAAAGCATATAAATGGCCAAAAAGCATATGAGAAAACACTGAACATCCCTCATCATAATGTAGATAAAAACCACAATGAGATACCACCTAATCCCTGTCAGAATGGCAAAGATTAAAAATATAAAAAGTGATAAGTGTTGGCAGGGATGTGGTGAAAAGGGAACTCTCCTACACTGTCAGTGGGAATGTAAACTGGTTCAGCCACTGTGGAGAATACTATGGAGGTTCCTCAACGACCTACAAATAGAGCTACCATTTGATTCAGCAATCCCACTTCTGGGTATCTACCCAAAGGACAGGAGAATGCTCAGTCAGGAAAGTGCTTGCACATTAATGTTTATTGCAGCATTATTCATGATTGCCAAGACATGGAACCAGGTCAAATGTCCACACACTGATTAATGGATTGAAAAAGTGTAGCACATACACTCTATGGAATACTACTCAGCCATAAAAAAACAAGACCCTGGCATTTGATAGAAAGTGGT
>NW_006203116.1:51067-52836 GCF_000334495.1 Tupaia belangeri chinensis | reverse complement strand
AAGATCCCGAGAGGAGAATGGAGGAGAAGGGATTGCGGTGTAACCATCCCCCCTGGAGAGTGATTTCTCGCTTTCTGTCTATTCTCTCTCTGTCTGTCTGGCAAGCGCACGCACCCTATAGCGAAAATCTCTCTCAAAAAAAAAAAAAAGAAAGAAATATAGGAGGACATAAAAGCAGTGAAAATAGTTAATGAGGATAAGACAGTGTGGAATGGGGCGGGAGAAGAGTATAGAGAAAGATAGCAAGAGAACAAATAAAGAGGTATGACATTAGTAAGACACAGACACGGCTTATTACCTGATGATGACGTGTATAGTATTCTCAACTGGATTGGTCTGAGAAGTATTTTATGTTGGGTAAAGTCTTATTTACAAGCAAAATGAGAAACAGTGATTGATTGTTTAAAAAATAATTGGAATTATAATAATAATCAGGAAAAAAATGAAAAGCTATTGGATTATGAAATGGGGAATTTAGTGTCCCTGTATTGACTCATATGCATGGTATTCCTTCTGGAAAAAGACACGTAAAACACTGTAAAGTTATATGTGATTCAATGTAATGTAAACAAGATTATGATTATTAAAATATAAAGAAAAATAAAAAATAAATAAAGAATGAACAGCCAGAAACAAAGGAATAAAAGGCAACCAAGCCAATGGCCAACTTAAAGACTGGCACAGGTGTGGTAATATCAATAATAATACTGAATGTGAATGGATTAAATTCTCCAAGCAATAGACACAGACTGGCTGAATGGATTTAAAAAAAAAAAAAAAAAAAAAAAAAAAAAACCAGAAACCCTCTATCTGTTGCCTGCAGGAAACCCACCTCATGGATAAAGACATACATAGACTGAAAATGACAGTTGGAAAAAAGGTTTTCCATGCAAATGGGAACCAAAAAAAGAGCTGTAGTCGCAATACTAATTTCTGACAAAATAGGTTTTAAACAAAAACTCTTTGAAGCGACAAAGAAGGGCACTATATTGTAATAAAAGGGTCAATCGATCAAGAAGATATAATGCTTATAAATATCTATGCACCTAATACAGGAGCACCAAATATGTGAAGGAAAGACTGTTAGATCTAAAAAAGGGAAACAGACTGCAACATACTAATTGTTAGAGACCTCAACACCCCACTATCCCCTTTGGACAGATCATCTAGACAAAAAATTGGTAAAGAGATAAAGGATCTAAACAATACCATAAGTCAAATGGACTTAATAGATATCTATAGAACTTTCCATCCAAAAACCACGAGATACACTTTTATCTCATGCCCACATGGAACCTTTTCAAAGATTGACCACATGATAGGGCACGAGGCAAGCTTCTACAAATTCAAAAGCATAGAAATTATATCCAACATCTTTTCTGACCATGATGGAATTAAACTTGAGTTTAATTTCAAGAGAAATCCTCAAAAATACTCAGATATATGGAAACTAAATACCCTGCTTCTGAATGACTCCGCAACTACTGAAGAAATAAAGACTGAAATCAAAAGATTCATGGAAGTCAATGACAATGAGGACATGAGTTTCCATAATCTTTGGGACACGGCTAAAGCAGTCATGAGAGGGAAGTTAATAGCAATTAGTGCACATAAAAAGAAGATGGAAAGAAGGCAAATGGATCACCTAACATCGTACCTCAGAGATTTGGAAAAACAGCAAAAAATGTTCAAAAAAACTCCAGGAGAGAGAAAATAATAAAGATACAAACAGAAATAAATGAAATAGAAAATAAATGAACTATACAGAA
>NW_006203116.1:46928-48446 GCF_000334495.1 Tupaia belangeri chinensis | reverse complement strand
ATTTGATGACTGCAGTAAGATATATAGCCCCAGCTAGGTGCTACTTTATAGGATGCCTAAAGTTAGACTTGTGTTCATGGAAATGTATATATCAGCTGTGTTTGCTATGAAAATATTTAGATTAATTAAGATCTTTAGTAATTCAATAAAAAATGGGGGGGAAACAGTATAGAAAGTAAACATAGATACCAGAGACAGTGTGGGAAGAGGGTGGGAGATGGAAGAGGGTAAGAGATAGGGAATCAAGGATAGGGGGAAAAAAGCAAAACATACAGGAAAAAAGAAATGGAAAATTATTTGTTGACAATAACATGTATGTCGATGTGCTTGATTGAGACAATATACAGTGTACTCTGGATGGAAAATCCCATTTTGTATGCTGTAATGATGTACAGTGAATGAACAAATAAATTTAAATAAAAATTTAAATAAATAAATAAATAAAAAAGATATTAACCAATTGTATCCAACAACTTATAAAAAAGATTATACATCATGATCAGTTAGGATTTATCCCAGGAATGCAAGGTTGATTCATCATATGCAAAACCATAAATGTAATACACCATATTAACAGGAAAAAAGATAAAAACCATATGATCACATCAGTTGATGCAGAAAAAGCATTTGATAAGATACAACATCCCTTCATGATAAAGACTCTCAGCAGTATTGGCATAGAATGGTCGTTTCTCAACACAATAAAAGCTATCTATACCGAGTGTCTGCATTCTATGACTGAAACTGATTGACTAAGGGTTGTACAAACACAAGAGATGGGTGTGAATACCAGATGAGGTGTGTGAGGAGGAGTGTGGCCTAAGGAAAGACATTTGAAGAAGGGATACAAAGATAGAGCATTGATGGGATGGGGAGGTGTGATGTTATTGGTTGAAAATATTTTGATCAATTAGATTGGGGAGAAATGTCCACGTATTGAAATGCTCACATTGTAAGCTAAACAGTGTGATTGAATGTATATAAAATTTTTTTAAAAAAAACCCATAGGGAACATAATCTTGAATGGAGAAAAGCTGAAAGTTTTTCCACTAAAAACGAGTAAAAGACACAGATGTACATTTTCTCCACTCCTTTTCAATATAGTACTGGAAGTCCTCCCAATGCAATCAGAAAAGAAGAAAAAACAAAAGGCATTCAAATAGGAAAAGAAGGGCATTGTGGTGCCCACCCTATGGCAAATAGGAAAAAAAGTCTCTCTATTTGCAGGTAACATGATTGTATACATAGAAGACCCAATGGGGGACCAGCAGTTAGTGAAATGGCTATGTCCCTCTACTCCCATGTAGTCAACCACAGATTAAGTCCCAGACCTGGTGGCTTAAACACACTCCAGAAACGTGTGTGCATGCCCAAGATCCCAAGAGGAAAATGGAGGAGAAGGGATTGCAGCATGACCATCCCCACTGGGGGGTGATTTCTTGCTTTCTCTGTCTCTCTCTGTCTTTCTGGTGAGTGCACACGCACTATAGGAAAAAACGCTACCAAAAAAAAAAAAAA
>NW_006203116.1:44725-45878 GCF_000334495.1 Tupaia belangeri chinensis | reverse complement strand
GAAAGTGTAACTCTCTTACGGTGCTGGTGAGAATGTAAATAAGTCCAGCCACTGTGGAGAACAATTTGGAGATTCCTCAAAAATCTACAAATAGAACTACCATATGATCCAGCAATCCCACTTCTGGGTATGTACCCAAAGGACAGAAGAATTCTTCATTGAAAAAGTGCTTGCACATTGATGTTTATTGCAGCACTATTCACAATTGCTATTGCTAAGACATAGAACCAACCCAAATGTCCATGAATAGATGAATGGATTGAAAAACTGTGGCACATGTACCCTATGGAATACTATTCAGCCGTAAAAATCACCAAGACCCTAGCTTTTGACAGGAAGTGGAAGAATATGGAAAATTTACTGCTGAATATGTCCCCACTTAATATATACTGAGTGTCCACACTCTATGACTGAAACGGATTGACTAAAGTATATAGAAATACAGTAATTGGATTTGAATACCAGATATAGTGTGTGTAAAAGAGTAGAGTCTGAGGAAGAACATTTGGAAGGAAAATAGAGAGGCAAAGCATTAATGGGACAAAGAAATGTGGAATTATCTGTTGAAGCTAATTTTATAGTTTTATCAGCTGGACTAGGGAGAAATGTTCACATGTTGGAATATTCACTTTGTAAGCTAAATAACATGATTGAATGTATAAAAGAAAATGAAATAAATAAATAAATAAAAATAATTTTGAAACTCCTGTATCATTTATAGAATTTTTTTGTAATTGGAAATCTTCCTATAGGGGAAACTAGGTGCTGAAGATATCAATGAATTATGTCAAACATATCATTTTATAAATCAATCTTATATAAACTATTTTAGAAATAAGAAAATGGAACAATTCCCAAATCATTTTATAGGGCCACAAATATCCTGATTCCAAAACTAGGCAAAGACATAACATGCAAAAGAACAAAAAAATCTCTAATGAATACAGGCTCTCAAGACTCTCAGCAAAATTGGCATAGAAGGGTCTTTTCTCAACACAATAAAAGCTATCTATGAAAAACCCATAGTGTTGGGACCAGCAGTTAGTGTAATGGCTATGTCGCTGGACTCCCACATAGTCTACTGCGATTCGAGTCCCGGACCCAGTGGCTTAAAACTCATGCCAGGCACGTGTGCTTGTGTGCTCACAATCCC
>NW_006203116.1:43865-44525 GCF_000334495.1 Tupaia belangeri chinensis | reverse complement strand
GAAAGAAAGAAAGAAGAAAGAAAGAAAGAAAGAAAGAAAGAAAGAAAGAAAGAAAGAAAGAAAGAAAGAAAGAAAGAAAGAAAGAAAGAGAAAATCTATTTCATGTAATCCTGGAAGAAAACTTTTCATGCCTAGAGAAACATTGAAGCATCTAGACCCAAAAAGTAGAAAGGACCCCAAATAGAATCAACCAAAGAAGGTCTTCTCCAGGGCACATCATAGCCAGACTGGCCAAAACCACAGACAAAGACAAGATGTTAAAACTGGCAAGAGAAAAACATCAAGTCATTTACACAGGTTATCCCATCAGAATGGGACCTCTTGTCTGAAATAATGCAAGCAAGGGAGAAATGAGGAAATATAAAGTGTTAAAGAAAAAACTATTTCAACCATAATTACTATACTTGGCAAGATTATCCTTCATATGGGAAGGAAAGATAAAAACATCCTCATCCTTCAAAAAATTCTAAAGGGAGTACTATATCAAGAAAACTAGACAGGCAGACAGTAAGAGAACAAAAAACAACCAAATATATGGCCAACTTAATGATGGGAACAAGTCCAGAAATATAGGTAATAATATTGAATGTTAATGGCTTAAATTCTACAATCAAGAGACACAAACTGGCTGACTGGATTAAAAAAAAAAAAAAAACCCCC
>NW_006203116.1:42021-43666 GCF_000334495.1 Tupaia belangeri chinensis | reverse complement strand
AGAAAGAGAGAAAGAAAGAAAGAAGAAAGAAAGAAAGAAAGAAAGAAAGAAAGAAAGAAAGAAAGAAAGAAAGAAAGAAAGAAAGAAAGAAAGAAAGAGAAAATCTATTTCATGTAATCCTGGAAGAAAACTTTTCATGCCTAGAGAAACATTCAAGCATCTAGACCCAAAAAGTAGAAAGGACACCAAATAGAATCAACCAAAGAAGGTCTTCTCCAGGGCACATCATAGCCAGACTGGCCAAAACCACAGACAAAGACAAGATGTTAAAACTGGCAAGAGAAAAACATCAAGTCATTTACACAGGTTATCCCATCAGAATGGGACCTCTTGTCTGAAATAATGCAAGCAAGGGAGAAATGAGGAAATATAAAGTGTTAAAGAAAAAACTATTTCAACCATAATTACTATACTTGGCAAGATTATCCTTCATATGGGAAGGAAAGATAAAAACATCCTCATCCTTCAAAAAATTCTAAAGGGAGTACTATATCAAGAAAACTAGACAGGCAGACAGTAAGAGAACAAAAAACAACCAAATATATGGCCAACTTAATGATGGGAACAAGTCCAGAAATATAGGTAATAACATTGAATGTTAATGGCTTAAATTCTACAATCAAGAGACACAAACTAAACAAAAAGAAAAAAAACGTGGAATGGAATAAAAAAAAAAAAAAAAAAAAAAAAAAAAAACCTCCATCTGTGGCCTACAAGAAACCCACCTTATGGATAAAGACATACATAGGCTAAAAGTGAAGGACTGGAAAAAGATATTCCTTGCAAGTGGATACCATAAAAGAGCAGGAGTCATGACACTGATCTCAGACAAGTAGGTTTTAAAGCAAAAACTGTTAGACAAGACAAAGGGCATTATTTAATAGTAAAATGGTTAATTCTTTAAGAAGGTATAACACTTATAAATATCTATGCACCCAATCTAGGAGCATCAAAATATGTGAAGGAAAGACTGCTGGAACTAAAAGGAGAGATAAGGAGCCACACCATAATTTCTGGGGATCTCAACACCCCATTATCTTATTTAGGCAGATTTTCTAGACAAAAAATAAGCAAAGAGATACAGGACCTAAATGATACCATAAATCAAATGGACATGACAGACATCTATAGAACTTTTGACCCCCAAAACATAAAATGTTTTTTTCCTCACCCCTGCATGGAACATTTTCAAAGATTGACCATATGATAGGGCATGAATCAAGCCTTTACAGATTCATAAGCATAGAAATCATATCCAGCATCTTCTCTGACCATGATGGAATTAAACCTGATATTAATTTCAGGGAAAAAAATCCTCAAAAATATCCAAACACATGGAAACTAAACACCTACTCTTGGATGACTTCTCTATCACTGAAGAAATTGAGACTGAAACCAAAGGATTTATGGTGGGACCAGCAGTTAGTGTAATGGCTATGTCGCTGAACTCCCATATAGTCAACCACAGTTCGAGTCCCAGATCCAGTGGCTTAAACTCATGCCGGGTGCATGTGCATGTATGTCCAAGATCCCAAGAGGAGAATGGAGGACAAGGGATTGTGGTGTGCCCATCTTCTTTGGGGGGGGGTGATTTCTCACTTCCTGCCTCTCTGTCTCTGTCTTTCTAGCGAGTGCACGCGCCCTA
>NW_006203116.1:37949-41284 GCF_000334495.1 Tupaia belangeri chinensis | reverse complement strand
TGATGACATGTATAGTATTCTCAACTGGATTGGTCTGAGAAGTATTTCATGATGGGCAAAGTATTTTTACAAGCAAAATGAGAAATAGCGATTGACTGTTTTAAAAAATAATTATAATAATAATAATAATGATTGGGGGAAACATAGAAAAGATGTCAAATGTTGAAGCGGGGAGATTAATGTCTTTGTACTGACTGACTTGCATGGCATTCCCTTTTGAAAAAGCAATGTAATAATACACTGTAAAGTTATATGTAATCCAATGTAATATAAAGAAGATTATGATGATAATTTTAAAAAAAAGAAAAAGATGGAAAGATGGCAAATGGACAACATGACATCATGCCTCAGGGAACTGGAAAAACAACAAAAAACAGCAAAATATGCTAGGAGAAAAGAAATGATAAAGATTCGAGCACAGGGACCAACACATGGCATAATGGTTGTGACGCTGGACTCCCACGTAGTTAACCACAGTTTGAGTCTTGGACCCAGCTGCTTGGAACTCACACCAGACACATGTGTATGTGTGCCCAGGACCGCAAGAGGAGAATGGAGAAGATATCGTGGCATGGCCATCTCCACAGGGGGTGATTACTCACTTTCTATCTCTCTGTCCCTCTCTGTCTCTCTGGTGAACACATTCACCCAATAGCAAAATTCTCTCTCTAAGAAAAAAGAAAAGAAGAGAACAAAAGGGTTTGACAGAAGTGAATAATACAGAAAATAAACAAACTATACAGAAAATAAATGAAACCAAAACCTGGTTATTTGAAAAGATAAACAATATTGATGTATCATTAGTTACACATGTAATCCCGCTAGGGGGCACTTTCTTACTTTCTCTGTCACTCTCTCTCTCCGTATCTTGAGCAAACACATGCAGTTTATAGCAAAATTACAAACAAAATGAAAAAATATTTTTATGGAGAACTAGTGTTAGATTATAAGTCATTGTCCTTTCAGCAACTAACAGTTGTAATAAGTATCTAGAACACTAATTAAAAACTAAATATTTAATATTTAATCAAATTGAACATACTTTATGCATTTTGTGCATTTAAAAAACAGAAGAAGAAGAGAGAGAAAACAGATAAATCAAAGGCATAATGAATCAGACAGTATTACAACAGACATAATAGAAATGCAAAACGTTATTAGAGAATACTATGAGCGACTATACGCCAACAAAAACAAACGCCTATATGAGAGGACAAATTCCTGGATACATATAATCTACCAAAATTGAATCAGGAGCACATAGAAAGATGGAATAGATCCATAAAAAGCAATGAAATTTAATCAGTAATAAAAAAAACCTCCCAGCAAAGAAAAGCCAAGGTCCTGATGGCTTCACTTCTGAATTCCACAAAACTTTTAAAGAAGAGTTAACCCCCATCTTACTCAAATTATTTCTAAAGATCTAAAAGGAAGGAACCCTCTCAAATTCATTCTTAGAAGCTTCCCAAAGCATTATTAGAGGATACTAAAGACACACCAAAAATGGTAGCTACAGACAAATATCTGATGAATATAGATGCAAAAATTCCCAACAAGATTTTAACAAATTGTATCCAACATCATATAAAAAAGATTATTCAGAAACATAGAAAATGGTTATAGATACTAGATACAGTGCGGAAAGAGGGTAGGAGAAGGAGGAGAGTCTGAGGAAAGACATTAAGGAGAAAAATAGAGAGACAAGATATTTATGGTACATTGAAATGTTATCATCCATTGATGACAATATGTATAGTATCGCCAACTGGACTGGTGAGAAAGGTATGCATGTTGGAACATTCACTTTACAAGCTAAGTGATGTATGTGATCAAATGTATAAAAGAAATTAAAATAATAATTAAAAAGAAGATTCTTCATTATGATCAGGTGGGCTTTATTTGGCTCAACATACCCAAAACCATAAAGGTAATACACCGTATTTACAGAAAGATAAAAACCATATGATCATTTCAATTGATGCAGGAAAAGCATTTGACAAAATGCAACATCCCATCATGCTTAAGACTCTCAGCAAAATCAGCATAGAAATACTAGATACCATTAAACATCCAAACATCTGGATAATCAGTATCCCAGAAGGTGAAGAGACTAATAAGGGCATTGATAATCTATTTCATGAAATCCTGCAAGAAAACTTTGCAAACCCAGATAGGCATTCAAAGATCCAGTCCCAAGAAATACAAAGGACCCCAAATAGAATCAACCCAAGATCTTCTCCAAAACACATCCTAGCCAGACTGACCAAAACCACAGACAAAGACAAGATACTGAGATTGGCAAGAGAAAAACGTCAAATTACCTACAAAGGATATTTCATCAGGTTAACAGCAGGCCTCTCATCAGAAACAATGCGAGCGAGGAAAGAATGGGAAAATATATTCAAAGTGTTAAGGGAGAAACAATTTCAACCAAGAATACTGTACCCAGCAAGATTATCCTTCATATGGTAAAACGAGACAAGAACATTCTCAGATAAGCAAAATCTGAAGGAATTTACCAGCACCAGACCAGACCTCGAAGAAATTTTGAAGGGAGTGCTATACCAGGAAAACTAAGTACAGATTCACAGAAAGATGAGTTCAAAACAACTAAGTAAATGGTCAAAGTAATGGTAGTGACAAGTCTGGAGTTGAATGCTATTTTCCAGAACTTAAATGGGAAGATGAGACCACAACAGAAGATAAAGTACATGAGACTGAACTGGTGAAATAGAATCTTAGGACTTTTGACTAAAACATGACTGATTTATTCTATACTTGTTTTCCAGATATAAGGATTTTTGTCTTATCTTGATCTGCCAAGGTACCTACTATTTGAACAGAATCCTAACCTATTTTCTGGCTTTAAGTTTTAAGCAAAGTTCTCTTAGCATTTTTTAATTTTGATTTATTAAAGCTAAAACTGTTTTTCTTAAAATTCAAAATTTATTTTAAAACGCCTATTTAATGACTGCAGTATGTTGTATAGTATCAGCTAAGTGCTACTTTATAGTATATTCATTCTACTCAGAGTTTCATGCCTAAAGTCAGACATGTGTTCACAGATATGCAAATGTCAGCTGACTTGCTATTGAAAGTAGTTAAATTAATTAAAATATTTTGTGAATCAATAAAATGTGGGGAGGGAAGGAATGGAAAGCAACTGTAGACACAGTGTGGGAGGAGGGTGGGAAATGGCAGAGGGTAAGAAATACAGGGGAAATGTGTGTGTGTGTGTGTGTGTGTGTGTGTGTGTGTGTGTAAAGAAATGGAAAATTATTGGGAACCAGCAGTTAGTGTAATGGCTATGTCGCTGGACTCCCTCGTAGTCGACC